>NW_015113126.1:282046-284070 GCF_001443285.1 Poecilia latipinna | reverse complement strand
TACCCGTTTTCTGTTTCCATCAATAACTCTTGACCTTTTTCCTTAAAGCCTTTTTACAGCCTTCTTTCCCCTGCCATTTCAGTTTTGGGTCTCTGGTGTGCTTTTCATGCGTCATTGAGCAAAATCTGAGAGAATGCAACAGGCCCCACAGCAAAGAATGAAAATAAGAATCAGAGCAAACAAATTTCCCACAGTTCCAGTTTAGATTCTCAACACATCAAAAAATAAAAATAAGACACCATAGCTATGAAGATAAAATTCAAGATATTTATCTGGCTTTTCAGGATGATGCTGCAGCACACTTGTGCAGTTTGGAGTTTTTATTTTAAGAAACATGGCATCTTAGAGACACAAACTTTGCCTAAAAGCAAACTAAATGAGAGCAAAGAGAAGTGTAGCTGGTCCAAGTTTAGGCTTATGCCAAGGTACTGTTTGCCTATTTGTGAATATGACAACCAGACACACACAGAATTATATTTAAATAAAAAAGTGCAGAAATGCATAACTAACTTTGTTCAGCTTTAACCCTATTTTTCACCCTAAGGCAATGTTACATCTATTAACACATAATAGGTTAGGCTAAGCATCCATTCAGCAGCTGTGCCCCACAGTCATAAAACTTAGATGAAAATTAAATGGCTCGATGGGATCCGCCTGACAAAAAAATCTGAGTATCTCTGAGTATATCTGTGCACGCTTCGAGAGCCATAAATTATTCGTCTGATATACTTCAAAGCCTTCAGCAGTATAAAATATAAAATATATAAAAGGATCTGTTTTTTTTTTTTAAACTTCTGTTCCCATTGTTCAATGTAGTTCAAAGTATCTCCTAAAATATCTTTGTTGCAGTTTCAGCACTTAATGAATTTTTGATGAAACTTTCGTCTCAGAAACCTCCCAAACTGAGCCAAGAAAGATCATCTACAGGGTTGTCACAAATAGTTCATTTTCTTCCGAGAGACGACAAATCCTCATTAGATTCTATTCACCATGTTACACAAACATGTATTCACTATTTGCATATTCAGCTGTAATCATGTGCTCTGTGTACTTGTACCTTGGTGAGTACAGTTTCAGTTTTGTTCAAATTTTGTACCTAAGCATCAGGTGCTCCTGAGTAAAAAATATTTAAAAAGTGCGTAGATAAAACTAAAAGTGTTGTTGAAGTAAGTGGGCAGCCAGAAATAATTACCTTTTAGCTGATAGCTCTTTTGCTGGTTTGGATGGATGCTCTGCTCGGACTCACTGCGAAGCAGGAAAATAAAATCTCTACGGCTTTCTTTCTAGCAAACACCTGTCACGATTTTCCTATTTCCTGCCGTGATTTATGCTCCTCCTCAGCTCACAGCCCCTCCTTTACCTGCTGATTAGCTCATTGCTCTCGTGTGTCTACGCTCCTCCTGATTGCTGATGGCTCTTAGCTGTGCTGCTGCCCATATCTACTCAGTGTGAGTTTATCTGTTTTCGTCCTTGTCTCGGCCTCTCAGCGGACCGAGGCCTCTCAGGTACCTTGATTGATTTTGTCTTTGACTTTGAAACCCCACTTATGTCTTCAGGATTCTGATTGCTTCGGTGAAAACTTTGGATTTATTCTGCCTCTCCCACCTCCCTTTTCTGACCTGGACCATTCCTCTCGCTAATGCTCTTTGGATTTCCTCTGTCTCTTATATGGAGGTATTTCTGGTGCAGAAGTATTTGATTTGGACGATAAATAATTCCGCCAAGTGTGGTGAAGTAGTGAAATACCTAAAACATGAAGCCTCTTCCTGTTTTCAAGAGTTTTGCTAAAAACTGTCATGGATTTAAAATTGTTTCTCCATGTCATCCACCTTGAAAAAGTCTCAAGCTGCACCTGAAGAAACACAATCCCACAACATGATGCTGCCACCACCATATTTCAATGTGGATATGATGTTCTTTTATTGATCTTCTGCGGTTTTTCCATTTTTTTTTTTTTTTTTTTTTTCAACTTAACCCCCTAAAGAGCCAAAGGATTATTAAACTCTTAATAAAGTCAAACTTTC
>NW_015113126.1:265108-278942 GCF_001443285.1 Poecilia latipinna | reverse complement strand
CACAACATTATGCTGCCCCCCCCATATTTCAATTGGGGTATGATTTTTTTTTTTTGATCTTCTGGGGTTTTTCCATTTTTTTTTTTTTTTTTTTTGCAACTGAACCCCTATAAGAGCCAAGAGATTATCAGACTCTTAATGAAGTCAGACTTTCAGTCTCAGAATTGGTCAGTCTTTCCATGGGAAGTTGTGAAAATCTTAATTGACACTGAATTTGAGTACAACAAGGAGAGAAACAACAGATTTGCCATGGTCAGTTCAACCGTTTGTTCTGGCAACAACATTTTCTTTTAACTGTTCTTTTGAAAAATGTAATAAACAGCAAACATGTTAGAAATAGACACACTACTTGAGTAGTTAAGGACATAAAAGAGGAATAAAACAAATTAAATTGATTTGCGAGTGTTGCATGAATTCCCTGATCCTGGCTTGAAATGAAATGGAACAAAACTTGAATATTTTATTCTTTTTCTAGTTCATCTAAGGACAAGTACAATAAAAGGACATTCCAGTATGATATTTGTAGCAAGAATAATGATTTGCAGCATTTGTGTCTGGAAAAGTTTTAAGAATTATAAAAAGTATGAAAGAAGTAAATCATAGAAATGAAAAATGAAAAACAATAGAACAAATATGTAATAGAACAAATATAAATGCATGTTTCTAAAATGAAACTATGGGAATAGCCTTAAAAATGTTATTCAATAAATCTTCATTTAGGTTGTTCAATCATTTAACCCCTAATTGTTGAAAGAAAAGCAACAGATTACATGTGATTCAAACACTAAACAGATATTTTATCATATATTCTAATTCTGACATACATAATATAAATTACAAACATACCAGCATGTTTTTTTTAATACCTTGAATATTTCCTAGACACTCAAACTACAAGGTGAGAAGTAAATTGTCTAGGTTCAAGTGACGTTTTCTAAAAAATTGTGAAAAGAAAGAAAATTAATTAAATAAATTGCTTGTGCAGGTGCAGTAGTGAAATTCAGTTGCTGTTAATTTTATTTGGTTACAGTTTATATAATGTTGCATATGAAAGAAAGCAACAGCTGATAGACAGGCTTTTAGTTTAAGCTTTAATAGTAAATCTAATCTCTATTTGGTCTTTTTGTATTATTCTTTCAAGTATTTTCAATTATTAACTTTTTGCTCTGTCTGCTTGATAGATGATTAATTCCAGTAAGAAAAGCAGATGATAATGTTTGGCATTTTATTGGTTTATCAGACTAAAGCTTCATTATAAATCTGGTCATTTAAGTCGAAAAGGATAATATCGATTATAAGGTGTGGCAAGTCTTTCAGCTCTCTCATGATGGCACAGTTTCTTCTTCCTGAGCTGTTAATAAAAACAGAAATAAAACTCAGACTCAGTTATTTAGAGACCATTGACAAAACGGGGAAAAGAAGGGGCACACAGGAGGAGGAGCAGCTCTAAGCAGCTACAGCTCAAGCATTAACTCCCTAACTGCTTTCTTGACAAACTGCAGAGCTATCACTGTGGCTGACAATGACAGAAAGCACCGAAGTGCCTTTGAAGCCTTGCTGCAGTAATAATGGTTCAGGAACACACTGAACCATCTTTTCATGAGGTTTGTAAGGCTACAGGAAGACATAAAAGGGAAGTTTAATGATAGGTGTGGAGCTGAATGCTATGCCTGCAGCTGAATCCTGATTCAAAACCAAAGATTTACTTTCCCAACTCGGGGACGGGGAAGAGTAAAACAGATATTTCTGTACTGCTTAATCTCGTATGGAGCTGATTTATGTAAAGCCAATGAAACTGATATCGAAACTTATTTTACGGATCTATCTCCCTTGATGACGCGATAGAGGGAAATGCAGAGAGAAATTCAGCTTATACATTCTTATTGTGTTTGCTAAATGAAATGATAGATGTCCTAGTTGAGGTATTTACACCCCACCCTTGAGCAATATCCGGAGGGATTAAGGAAAGTACTGCAAGAAAACCCAAAAACATTTGAACTTTGCTAAGGGAAGAGCACATTTTTGAGCTGGTTTGGATGGTCAAACAAATAGCAGATGAGATCAAAGCAGCATTCCCCCACTGTAATGAATCACAGTTTATACTGAAAGCAAGTTGCAAATGCATTGTTTTAATTTAAACATCATGCTTAAGCATTAGGGCTTCAAAGACAAGGAGGGTTTGGCAGAGTGGGCCATGTGTCTGCGCTGCTGCACATCTTCAGCGATTATTGAGCGAGACGCGAGTAGACCCTGCACAGGTGAACAGTCCATCACATGAGGATGCAGAAAATAACAGAACAAATAACCACCCATGCACAGAATGAATGTCTAGAGGAAGTTTAGAAAAGCAAATCAACTGTACAATGTCTTTTGACTCATGCAGAGAACGCACAATGAGGACATTCTTACTGCAAGGCTACTGCGCTAAGTTACGCAACTCAGAGTGCCATCATGATTTTAAAGGGGGAGCCTTATGCTTATGCAGCAGCAACTAGCAAACACCTGCTGGAACTGCACCTCTGCTGAGCTCATCATACAAACTACTTTTCAGTCCCATGCTCCTAAGAACTGTTGTAAACAGCATAATGGAGGAGCATTGTTGTGATGACGGCAGAGTGTCGGGAAGAGCAGGAGTTTCTGAAAGAGACAGTGGACTACTTCAGAGCTGTTTTTAAACAACTGAAGTAACACAGTCACTTAATTGTTCGATAAAACAGCACAGTGTGCCTAGAAAGCACATAACTCCCCCAATTTTTAATAAAAACTGTGGTGGAATAAAATCTTTTTCTTTTTTACTGTTGAGCAAAGTACCTGGTGAACTGAGGACATAAAACAAACTCAGCTGTGACGAACGTTCCTGTTTTCAGGGTGATTCAGAGAGAGAGAGCTTAGACTGCTAAATGTTGGGTTATTTTATTGATTAAATACATGAAAGCAATAGAATTTAGCTCATTTGTTTAACCAGCTACTAAAACAACACCTGCTTCATCCTTATATTGGATTCTAGGACAGACGGGATGAAAGATCAAGATGGCTGCAATTTTAGAGAAAAATAAAATTTCTGGAACACGCTACAAACAGAAATGATAAACTAGCAAGATTTTTTATGGTGTTCAGCTACATCTGTGCATGCATAAACTAGATGATGGGCTCAGCATTTTTGTTGGTGGGGGGAAACAAGACAAAGCTTGGAAACTCTGATCTGAGTTAGCGGTTATTCTTTTGAAACCATTCTTTGGTAGCCATAACACATTTGTCCAGGGATTTAAAATGGTTGAATTAGCTCATCTGCATCATCTGCATGTCACTGAGTACTGGAACACATTAATAACACTTCTAAGCCAACATAAAAATTTGAAAAACCTAGCCGAGATGCTGTGGGTTGTTATAAATCGGTGTAGTGTCACATGCTTTTAACTTTGAAGTACGATTTGCCATGTGGTAGATTTATTCCTGCAGTATGTTATCACTGCTACCCATAGCCTAGAAGTCCCACAGCAGGTTTCTCCAACCGCATGTCTGGCATCCACACAGCCTTCCCACACACTCAGCTTGTTTGTTCGGACCATTTCAAACCATATTTCTGTTTGTTTTTTTTGTTTTTTTGCCAGTTCACCCCTAGCGAGCAAAAAATAAAAAAATAAAAAAATGTGGGAAGGGAAATCAGAGTGCAAATGTTTCGGTGCGAGTGTTAAGCCTCACAATCGGAGACGCTGCAACATTTTGCAGTTTTGTAAAGCAAACTTTAATAAACTAGGTATTGTTTCGATTACGATTTTTGAACCAATCCCTGGGACTGAAAAATGTTCCCATCTGCTTCACAAAAGCCAGCATTTATCAAGAACGGCAAAAGTTTTTAGTGCCTACTTTAAATCATGAAAATATGCGGCTTTGTGCTGCAAAATAAAATGCTACTTTTGAGATTTATTCTGCCTTCACTTTAGTCTCAGAGCAAACAGATTCTCATGTTGGACGAAGCTTATTTGAGTAAATGCAAATAGTACTTTTCAAGTCATGAATTAATAAGGGGGAAACCTGGATCTGTATAAAATTTAATTGCCTTATTAAATTAAGAATTAAATGCGATTAACCACATATTTGGTTCATTTTCACCAACCAAACAAAAATATAATTATTGTGAGACCGACGTCATGTAGGAACACACAATAACATGTAAAACAAGCTGAGTACACTTGCCTTGGTTAAGATCAGTGTTCAGGATTCAATAAGATGGATAAAATTAATTTATTTGAGGCCAAATTTGTGTAAAACCAACCAAAAGTTTGCTCCTGTTGGCGCTGGTAGCATGTAGGTCAGGGGTCCCCAAACTACGGCCCCCTGAACAATACCAGAGAGCATTCAGTGTTTTTTTTCCATATATATGTGGATTTTTCTTCAACCACCAGGAGGACTCTTGAGCAGATGTGAAACTAAGTTTCCCTCAATGGAATATATACTAGTCAGTACCAGTCACCGTTTCACGCTCACGGTTTTTTTCCATTTGCATTCTGGGTAAAAATCTATCTACAAACGCGAATATGTCGTCGGCAGTAATCCATAATGAGACCAAAATGTATAAAGTAAAAACAGGAGACAAAAAATATCTGAAAAGAACCCATGGAAATAAAGACTTGGATGGGGAAAAAAACCCATAAAAATGAAAGAGATGTCTCTTTGAGTAAAAAACAACTTTCAAAAAAAGTACAATTTATATTGTGCACTTAAATATGTCATTTGTTGGAACTAAACTTAAAAAAATAAATATGAAGGTTAATAATATTCACAATTTTTTTTCCCAAACTCTTATTTTTCTAATCCAAACCTAGAAAATCCTAAAATCAAATTACATACTTTTCCAGAGGGCATACAGGAACCCTGACAGGGATGTCAAAATAAAGGATAGTGAATTCAAAAGGCACATCACATTTTTATTACAAGAAATATGAAAACAATTAATCATTTTCCTTCCATTTCACATCTGTGCCCATTCTGTGTTGGTCTCAAATAAAAGCGTGAAAAAAGTTCACGTTTAGATGTTTTAGAACGTCTTTCCAGCGTTCTGACAGACACAACAGAGCTTTACAGCCGATATCCTCGCAAAGATTTTTATCACAGTTCATCTTTTAGGTGCGAGTCCTGCAACCAGTTTGTGTAGACGGCTACCGGATCCACACTCCAGTGCTTGTGGAAGGAGACGGAGTGCTGTGGGGTAATCCTCGTTCCTGAGTAGTCATCCGGTTGGGCCTAGAGCAAAAAAATAAATAAAAATATAAAAACTTAAAATTAGTTTCCTCTGTTTGTCTCCCAGTGGATGAAAAACGGTTCCAGTTTGGGGATTCTCATGACTAATAAATTGATTGATTGTCAACATTTCATTATAAAACCATTGCAGTGGTTGTTCTGAAGTCACAAGGTTGAGTTCAAGCCTGAAAATGACCACTTCCTAGTAGAAAAAGTTCTGAAATTAGGGTCATGCAGAGAATCAGCTGATGGGACTTTCACACTTAAACGTGTTCCTCTTCACAATTTTATGTGTTTTTTCCCCCCATAAATAATCATTATTCATTGAGGATCTATGCTGCAAACCGGATCCCAAAAAGGTTGGGACACTAAACAAATTGTGAATAAAAACTGAATGCAATGATGTGGAGGTGCCAACATCCAACATTTTATTCACAATAGAACACAAATTACAGATCAAAAGTTTAAACTGAGAAAATGTATCATTTTAAGGGAAAAATATGTTTCAAAATTTCATGACATCAACAAATCCCAAAAATGTTGGGACAAGGCAATTTTTACCACTGTGTGGCATCTCCCCTTCTTACAACACTCAACAGACGTCTGGGGACAGAGACGACCAGTTTCTCAAGTTTAGAAATAGGAATGCTCTCCCATTCATGACTAATACAGGCCTCTAACTGTTCAATCGTCTTCTTTGTGGCACCTTCCTCTTTATGATGCGCCAAATGTTCTCTATAGGTGAGAGATCTGGACTGCGGGCTGGCCTTTTCAGTACCCGGATCCTTCTACGTAGCCATGATGTGATTGCTGCAGAATGTGGTCTGGCATTATCTTTGTGAAAAATGCAGGGTCTTCCCTGAAAGAGATGACGTCTAGATGGGAGCATATGTTGTTCTAGAACCTGAACATAGCTCTCTGCTTTAATGGTGCCTTTCCAGACATGCAAGCTGCCCAGGCCACCAGCTCTCATGCAACGCCATACCATCAGTGATGCAGGCTTCTGAACGTTGATAACAACTTGGGTCATCCTTGTCCTCTCTGGTCCGGATGACATGGCGTCCCAGTGATCCATAAAGAACTTCAAATCGTGACTCATCTGACCACAGAACAGTCGTCCATTTTGCCTCCCTCCATGTTAAATGACTCCTGGCCCAGTGCAAACGGCTGAGCTTGTGGAGCTTAGAAATGGCTTCCTCTTTGCACTGTAGAGTTTCAGCTGGCAGCGGTGGATGGCACGGTGGATTGTGTTCACTGACGATGCTTTCTGGAAGTATTCCTGAGCCCAGGCTCTTATTTCCTAGATAGTGGCATTCCTGTTGCAGGTGCAGTGACGTTTAAGGGCATCCAGTAGAGTTTTACGGGCTTGACCCTCATGCACAGCGATTGTGCCAAATTCTCTGAATCTTCTGATGATGTTATGCACAGTTGATGATGATAACTTAAAAGTCTTTGCTATTTTATGCTGGGTAACACCATTCTGGTATTGCTGGACTATCTTTATGTGCAACAATGGTGGAATTGGTGATCCTCTTACCATCTTGGCTTCAGAGAGACACTGACACTCCAAGAAGCTCTTTTTATTCCCAATCATGCTGTCAATTGACCTAATTAATGCTATTTGGTCTTCCAGCTGTTTGTTATATGTTCAATTTCCTTTTTCCAGCCACTTATTGCTACTTGTCCCAACTATTTTGGGATTTGTAGTCACTGTGAAATTTTTAATCAACATATTTTTCCTTTAAAATGTTACATTTACTCAGACCAAACTTTTGATCTGCCATCTATGTTCTATTGTGAATAAAATATTAGATGTTGCCATCTCCACATCATTGCATTCAGTTTTAATTCACAATTTGTTTGGTGTCCCAACTTTTTTGGAATCCGGTTTGTATTATTGAATCTTGCAGGGAACTAAATGCCCTTATGATCTTGATTTTGTGGTATAAACTGGTAATGAGGGAAGAAGTAAAAAGCATGTCATGGCCTGTACCTGGTGGAACAGCGGACTGTGTGTGATGGGAACCCCGATGGCAGTGAAGCACCTCCCCAGCACCATGTCATCAGGAGCATCATCACTGTAGCAGCTGCAGCCACTGGAGAGCAGGATGGACACCGCCGTCCTACTCAGAACCATCCTGTACATGAACACACCATCTGTAAGAAGACGGGTCACTTCCCCGAAAGAAAGGAGGCACAGGATTTACTCAGACCTAAAGTCTGATGGGTTTGTTAATCTTTAATCTTTCCTCTCTGTTTACTTTTTCTTTTCTTCTTCTGTCAGATTCAGATTCTGAATGCCATCAAGTACTTACATACAGATCTTTAAAGTTTACTTAAATTGACTTGAACTTTGTTCTTCATTTTCAAGCAGTGAACAGTCATGTAGTGTGGAAGACCACGTCCAGAACAAAAGACAACTGGAAAACCCACACATGTACGCTTCACACAGATTAGCTTTAATGTCAACATAAGGTAAGCTCAACTACATAAAACGACATAAATTCAGTATGTCTCCTGCAAAAACAAGAGTTTTAAAGACGAACAGCAATTCTGTGAATTGTGTGTAGTGTATATCAAAACTTTGTAGTAATTTTTAAAAAATTAAACACCAATTGCCCTCTTTCACCCACATAGAGTGTTAGTCCACCTCTGATCCAAATAAGAATAATGCATACATTGACCAATAACAATAAAGGAAGAAATGTTTAAACACTCTGACACAGTGGTCCCCAAACCTCCAGGCCGTGGACCAATTGGTACCGATCCGCCTAAGAGAACCTATTACGAGTTAATAGATGTAACTTTGCCTTAGGGTGAAAAATAGGGTTAAAGCTGAACAAAGTTAGTTATGCATTTCTGCACTTTTTATTTAAATATAATTCTGTGTGTGTCTGGTTGTCATATTCACAAATAGGCAAACAGTACCTTGGCATAAGCCTAAACTTGGACCAGCTACACTTCTCTTTGCTCTCATTTAGTTTGCTTTTAGGCAAAGTTTGTGTCTCTAAGATGCCATGTTTCTTAAAATAAAAACTCCAAACTGCACAAGTGTGCTGCAGCATCATCCTGAAAAGCCAGATAAATATCTTGAATTTTATCTTCATAGCTATGGCATCTGTCATGATCAGTGTTTCTGTGTATTTCTTTTTAGGGTTTTCTGTGTTCAGTTTCCTTCCTGTGAGTCTCTGTCTCTGCGTCTTCCCCGTTGATTGCTTCCCAGGTGTGTCTCATTCCTTGATTACCCTCCCTGTGTATTTAAGTCCACCTGTTGTCTTTGTCTCTTGTCGGATCGTCGTCGTGTGTTCCTCGTGTTGCTGCCCGTTGTTCTGTTGGTCCATCACTAAAATTCATCATTATCGTCTTCATCTGGGTCCCCGCGTTCTACTTCACCACCAACAACAACATCTCATGACTGCATCTTATTTTTATTTTTTGATGTGTTGAGAATCTAAACTGGAACTGTGGGAAATGTGTTTGATCTGATTCTTATTTTCATTCTTTGCTGCGGGGCCTGTTGCATTCTCTCAGATTTTGCTCAATGGCGCATGAAAAGCACACCAGAGACCCAAAACTGAAATGGCAGGGGAAAGAAGGCTGTAAAAAGGCTTTAAGGAAAAAGGTCAAGAGTTATTGATGGAAACAGAAAACGGGTAACTTAAGGAAAATGCTAATAGCACACAGCTCTAACACAGTATTAAAAATCGGATGCATCTTTTTAATGACAAAACGGATAACCTGTAGAAAAAAAAGCAATTCTAATGAGTAGTATTCATGGTGTATCCAACTAACTGTTAAATAAGCTGTTGAGGGAGTTTCCTGATGTTTTCTTACAACCACTGATGTAACAAAGAAAAGGACAAAGAAAACATTTTAGTCTTTATCGTGAGTTAAAATTTTCACGAAAGTAAAATGCTCATTTTTGTGGCGCATCTTTATCTTATTTTGAAGGGATATGGAAACGTTACCATAGCAACCAGAGTCAGAGAGCGTTTGGGCAGTGGTCGAGAGGAGACGAGTAGAGCTTGTGAGTCTTACGTCTGGTTTAGACGGCAAGATTTAAGGATTGTCGGCCGATTCTCCAAACCTCTGTGACCACAGAGCTGATAAAAGTACAACAGGTTCAATCGGTTCGTGTTCAGACACACAGCAGGAGCAACACGAACCGATTCCAGACGATAATCCAGTAAAACTCCCAACATACCATATGGGAATTTAGAATGACCAAACACGGATGACGCAATAGTGACAGTCTGTGGACTCATTTTAAGAGATAAAAGACTTAAGAAAAAGAAAAGGCGGTGGATAACAGCCAGCGGGAGCAGCCGCTCTATTTGCTGCACTATGATTTGGAGGTGAATATGTTTTTTCATAGGTAACATTTTTAACTGAATAAACATATATAATAACGACCTTTACATATAATAATAAACATTTCCACATATCATCTCCGATATGTCAGCTGTTTGGGATTCCCCTCTGTTCTGACGTCACCGCGCTTTCTGATTGGCTACCTGTCACATTCAGCAGGTTGTATTCTCGTTCCCAGTCAGGGAAAACCCCACAGGCTGCGATAAAAGGGCAAAGACAACCAAATTGGACATATTCAGGCTTTGGCGGGAACACCAACATGCAGAGGCCTTATCTGACGGTTCAAATATTTTCAAAGTTACAGAGCTCTAATAAATTTAATAAAGCAAGTACGTGGAGATCATCGCTTTTTTGTTTTGTTTTTGACTAACCTTTAATTTACTGTCAAAACTGATTTATAACCCTGAAAGAGTTGGATGTAAAACTGTTTTTCATTCAACACAGAGGTTTCTGATTTTACAAAAAAATAAAATACATCTCAGCTATTCCCCATGTTTCTACTAGTACTTTGAAATTTCATCTTTGCTCCTGGTTTTTGAGGAAGGAAGGGCAATTTGCCATCAACCTGCTCTTTTGTTCCCTCTATAGAACCTTTTCAGGACTCTGACTTAATTAGTCCAAAAGTGTAATGCTACTTTCAGTCAGAAGAAACATGGTGGCCAATTTAAAACTTCCATTTAAATCCAAATCTGCCAGGCATATGGATATTTTTGAGTTTTACAGTGGATACCTCTGTCCTATAATCTGGCGATTATTACTGTTTATTTTTAAATTATTTTTAATCTGTCAGAGAAAATGTAATTGTTAAAACAGTTCAGCTTTCTCACCTGTATTTTGCAGTTCTCATTAGTTCTTAACGAGAAATCTGTTTCGACAGCTTAGAGCTCTGCAAAAACCCTGATCTCTGCCTCTTTGTTCTCCCCAGAGAGTCGATACTGCTTTAAATTAAAGGAATAGATCTTCAAGTAAGTGATCTGCGAGTTAAAGTAATTTTTTTTTTTTTTTTTTTACCAAGGCAGAGGAAATTTATTCATATAAAGTTAATGAACTCACCCCGCAGCAGAAAATCCCTGAGAACAGATTTTCCTTGGGCAGGTTTATGACTGATTGCCTCTGACTGATTTAAGAACAAGTGATTTAACAAAGGTGCAGGACACAATCCCTGCAGATGAGGATTGTGTTGGTCAAGTTAATGTAGCATTATGACTTAGAAGGACATCTTCACATACCCTCCTCCTCCTGTTGTGTAGCTGTATCCGTTCTGCATCAGGCCATACCCATATCTCTCTCCCAGGCTCACTGCTTCCTTTGGGTTGTAGCATCGCAACAGGCGCCGCAGCCGGGGCAGACTAAAAATAAACAATAACGACGAGCAGCCTGATGAAAACTAAACAAACCTCATGCATGCTCTGCAAGCATTCAAAAGAACACATAAAAACAATTAATTCACACTGAACATTTTTATGGTTTTCTTGATAAATTGCTGGGATTAGTAAAACCTCATATACAGAATCACAGTGCTGGTTCTATTGGACCTCAGCACAGAATATGACTCTCCGGTCCAGAACTCAGTTGGTTCAGGGATTTCTTATCGTGTGGGGTACCCCAAAACTCAATTCTGGGACTACTTCTGTTCTACATCTTCATGCTCCCATTAGCTCAAATGATAACAAACATTATGACTAGTTACCATGACTACACAAATGATACAAGGTAACCATGTGACCCTGAACCCATCCACGCTCTGAACAGATAGATGCTTTCTCCAGCTGAGCAAGAACAAAACTGAACTCATTGTCTTTGGACATCCAGAGTCATTGCACAGCTTCAGTTAATACAACTAGAAACTAGAAATCAGGCTCAAAAGTCTTTACCTGAGCCTTCAGTCACATAAAGACGTTTACAAAGTCGGCCTTCCATCACCTGAAGAACATTTCCAGGGCTAACATAATAAGACAAAAGTACACTGCAAAAACACAAATCTTACCAAGTATTTTTGGTGTAGTTTAGTGCAAATATCTTAGCAAACTTGAAATAAGCCAAACCTAACTTACAGGTAACTGTTCAGTAACTTATAGAGGTTTGTCTCAAGTAAACAATTCCTTAATATTGATGAAAATGTTCTTGTTCCATTGGCAGATTATTTAACTTGTAACAAGACATTTTCTCATGTTATAAGTTAATTTATCTGCCAACAGAATAATTTTTTCATCAATATTAAGAAATTATTTATTTAAAACAAATCCCTATTAGTTGCTGAACAGTTACTTGTATGTTAGTTAGTCTTATTTTAAGTATAATAAGATATTTGCACTGGGAACTAGCCCAGAATTACTTTGTAAGATTTTGTGTTTTTGTATGTAAATCAGTTTATGTAAATCATGCAAATCATAAATGGACTCCTATTGAACTCCTTATTGGATTCAGTAGGAATCAGTTTCTTCCTTATTTCAGTTTTGTTATTGAAATAATATCTAAATGTGAAGGAAGACTGCATTTTAATTTATTCTATAACTAAAAAAAAGAAAAGAGTAGTAAATATGGTGACATAAACATTTTAATGAAAAGCGTCATCAATCATTTTAACTGATGGAGAAATCAGACGCTTTCTGGTTATCAGGAGAAGCAGTTTTCTTCTTGTCACAACAGAGAAAAAGGAAGCATGGATAGTAATCATGATCAGTTGCTTGAAACATTAATGTAATGCAACAATTGGAATATTCTGAGAACAAAACACTCAAAAAAGCCTATGCTTTTTTTATCCATATTTTTTTAGAATATGCCTTACTTCTTGGTGTCTGATGATAAAAAACTCTTACCTGATAAGAGTATCATCATCAACAATGACGAGCCAATCAACCTTCGGCACAGCTTCACTCAGAAAACGCCTCAAGATGGCAAACGTCTTCCCACAGTGTCCTTTTAAAGAACAAGCAGACAGAAAGTTTGAGAACAGAAGTTGTCGTGTTTTATTTCAATATTACGCATACACATCGGTGTGTCACATGAGATGATTGTGACAAGGATTTGAGTGAAAAGAAAGGGTATGTGATAATCCAATGAAGATAAGATTTTGCACTGTATGCTGTTTTTAGTCACACTGCATCTGCTGTATTTTAAAATTAGATCAGCACATTACTTAGCCCAAAGCATTAAATATTGATTTAAACACTTCATGTAACAACCATCTCCTGAAATTATTTACACCCATAAATCTCTCTCATTAAAACAACAATGTGAGTTTTATTTTCCATCTGAATATTCCTGCCATCCTCTACAGCAGGGGTGTCAAACTCAATTTCACCGAAGGCTACTTCAGCATATTGGCCACCCTCAACGGGCCACATTGACGGTACAAATCAGGAGTGCCCAGCTGCAGTCCTTCAGACTGCAACTTTTAGATGCATCCCTGCTAAAATATACCCCAGACAAAAGGTTGACTTCCCTCATTAGCAGCAACTCAGTTCTGTAGAGGCTTATAATGAATCAATGATCCAGGTGTGTTAGAGAAGGAACCATCTAAAGTTGCAGATGGTAGCTCTGGAAAACTAGACTTGGGCACCCCTAGCATAAATGTATGAAAATACAATGTTAAAAATAAATTAAACAACACCTCATATTGTTAAATAACTGATTTTATGTATGGAAGTTTTAAATATCACATTTGAGTTTCCATGGATGTAAAATTACTGCTCAGTTTAAAAATTATAATAATCAGTGTTTAAAGGTGAGCAAGCAAAAAATAAAAACAAGTCACATGGGCAGACATTATAGACTTTACACAAAGATTTAGTGTCGGAGGCAACTGAAATCAATTAATTAAAAAAATCCTTTCTGAATATCATCTCATGGTCTCTGAACTAAATGCGTCTTTCTGACCGGGAGCTGACAGCGTGTTGAAGAGTTATGGTCCGGACGCTTTGGAGCGTCTGGTTAGGAAGCGCATTACAAACCTTTGGTTTAAAATGGCGCGTTAAATTCAAGTCTCCATTACAGACCAGAGAAAACTAAAGAGAATGCAACACTGTGTTAATCCATTTGAGGAGCCGGTAGTTTATCTTGAGGAAATAAATGACGATGCAAAAGTTAATTAGACTGTAACATGCGCAGTCCGCTGCTCAACCACTGCGGAGTAACTCATCCAGCGGATTCAACAAATGGAGACTTCTGGGTTCACGTTACCCAGGAGAGCGGCGCTAGTGGCGAGAAGATGCAATGTTGG
>NW_015113126.1:252354-262678 GCF_001443285.1 Poecilia latipinna | reverse complement strand
TGGATGTATAAATTACTGCTCAGTTTTAAAATTACAATATTTAAATCAGTATTTAAAGGTAAGCAAGCAAATAATAAAAACAAGTCACAGATTTAGTCTCAGAGGCAACTGAAATCAATTAATTAAAAAAATCCTTTCTGAATATCATCTCATGGACTCTGAACTAAATGCGTCTTTCTGACCGGGAGCTGACAGCGTGTTGAATAGTGATGGACCGGACGCTTTGGAGCGTCTGGTTAGGAAGCGCATTACAAACCTTTGGTTGAAATGGCGCGTTAAATTCAAGTCTCCATTACAGACCAGAGAAAACTAAAGAGACTGCAACGTTGTGCTAATCCATCTGAGGTGCCGGCAGTTTATCTTGAGGAAATAAATGACGATGCAAAAGTTAATTAGACTGCGTGCTGCTCAACCACTGCGGACGCGGCTCCGCCGCTGCGAAGAATAAGAAACTGCTGAGAGTAACTCATCCAGCGGATTTAACAAATGGAGCCTTCTTGGTGGACGTTACCAAGGAGAGCGGTGCTCTGGAGGAGCTGCAGACGTGACATCTGTCCGTTTCGGAGAAGCGAAAAAAAAAATAAATAAAATCCTTAAAGCGCACACCGGACCCCGCAGGGTAAAACACTCAGTTCAGCTGATCTGTTTGGATCAGACAGATCCAACTGACTGATGAATTAGCACAGATTTTTCTGCAGATGGGGACCAGGAGGAAGTCCGTTCAGACCCCAGCGGGTGAAGTGATGCTAATTTAAGTGAAGTCGCTCAATTTAATTTATTAAAAGTTATTTGGGCAACAGTCTGTTTTTGTCACTACGGAGAAGCATTTATCTGCTTAATTTGTGATGGGATCTGGATTCACGGTGAATATTAACTAAACCGCATAAAATGCGGCTAAATAGCCGATGTTAATATGATTATAATTTCACGGATAAAAATAGTACAGGGCCAATTTTTTATTTTTTTTTATGTTGTCGGTCAAGATAACGGATAACAAAAAAAGTCTAGCGTGACCTGCCGCCCTGACACCAACTCACACATCTTCATTCACAGTCTTACTTGTAAATCGATTTTTCTTTTCTTGGACGTTTTGATGTTAGCTTGTCGATGTCTCAGTTTTATTCGCTGGGAAAATCAATAAGCAGCTTGAGGTGACTCTGCTGCTCTCTAGTGGCGAGAAGCCGTAATGTTGGCTAGTAACAATCGGAATGCATTGTGGGAGATGTAGTTTGTAGTCAATTCGTGCTCAAAACCTATATAAGTCAATCATGGGCCTATAAAACGCTGAGTTTGACACATGCGCTCTACAGTGATCTAGAATGTAACTCTAAAACTTTTCCTAGCATAGATCTATGAATATGCAAATTGGATGGAGTCTCTTTTTCACCTGGACCTGCTATTCTATGATTTGGTTTAGTCATTATAAAACAGGTCCATGCGATACAGAGGTAAGTTTAAATGAGTTTCAGCCGTTTATAATCTTACATTGGATCAGGCATAACGTTATGGCCACCTGCCTAATAATCTGTAAATCCTCCTTTTGCTTGACATCTTTTCAACTTTTCACAGATGGATTAAGATCTCTAAATTTTGTAGGCCAGGAAAATCTCCTGCTGTGCTCCTCAAACCATCCCTGAGCCATCGATTCCGACTGCTGCATCCTGGGACCGTGCTTTTATCCGATATTGGCAACTCCAGACTTGGAACATCCCATAAAACTCATAAAATGTGTATAATTGTCTAGCCATTGCTTTTTGGCCCTAGTCATAATGTTATGCCTGATTTGTGTGTTGTACTGTTTATGATGTACATAAATAACATACAGCTCTGGAAAAAAATGAAGAGCCCACTGCACTGATTATTCCATCAAATAATGATTTCTGAACTCTTCCTGAGTTAAAACATCAGTGTTGTTTCTAAATGAACACAAATTTGTTTTATTTGTGTTATTTGAGGTCTGAAAGCACTGCATCTATTTTGTTACTTCTCATTTTTTGCAAATAAATACTAAATTTTTGCTTGGAATTTCAGAGACTTGTTATCAGCATTTGATTTTACTCAAACATATAAAAAGTAAAACCAGATAAGCTGATAATTTTTAGTTGTCTCTTAATTTTTTCCAGAGCTGCATATATTTTTTTATATTGCATGTTCACTGAAAATAGGGAATGTAACATTTACTGTATCAAGTATAAAGACAGTGAAGTAACTTTTTGCTGTTATATGTTTTTTCTATAGTCAATAATTGCCTTATCTTATTCTGAAACTCTAAAACATCCCCAAAAGTGATCAAAAATTTATTATTTGAATTAATCAGAAATATAGTCAACGCTCTCACAAGCATTTGGTATGCTGAGGTGACTGAATATTATCTATGTTTAAACAGAGTGGCTACAGCTTTGCTGTAAGTTTTACAGCATAGCTCATATGTGCAAAATGTGTGGTGTGTTTGCAATTTTTACATGAATGGATTTACAGAAATATAGCCGTTGGATTGAATAAAGTTTAGATTAGATGATAAAGTATCAGAGGAAATTATGAAACATCATTTGTACATATTCACATGTAAGGTAGAAATGCCTTATGGTTTAACAGAAATATATATCTAACCATTTCCTTTATGTGAAACTGAACAGTATGAATCTGAACAACTTGAAGTAAAAATATGCTGTGGTTAGTTTGAAATCCTTTGTGAAAACTTGTAACCTTCACTTCAGTTTTTTTAGTTGGTTGGCATTACTTTATGAGTCTCAAGTGACTAATTAGATACTTCCTGTCTGTGCAAATTAAAAACAGGAGAGGAAATTATATTAACAAAACAGTAAATTTGGTACAGATGCATACACTGCTGAAAAAGGCCCTGTGGCTGAGACATTACAAAAGTGGAGACAGCAATTACATTCCAGAGCTTTTATAGTGTGTCTTGTGTATATATTTATATCTCAGTTGAGTAAACCAGCCTTGAGTAAACTGGTTCGTTTGTGAACAGCTCATTCAGGCTGGTGAACAGAGCCAAAGATAGTAAAAAACAGAGTGGGAGGAAATAAAAGAAAAAAACTAAAAGGAAAAGGTTGCAAAAAAGTATAGAAAATGGGAAGCAGCTAGCACCTAATCTCTTCACTTCTGTGTGAAAGGACTAATCCTCAGAAGAATGGACACTGATGGAAGTGTGCTAGAATCAGCAGAAACTCAGAGGAAATAAAAATGTTTCTCTATTTTTCTCCATGTGGCTGCTTTCATACATAATTTCTGGATATAGAAACTACTGCATTGAAATTCCATAAACTCTTTCCTCTTCATTGTGTGCCTTTTTGACATAATTATTAATTTACTTTACATTTATTCAATATTACTATTGTTAAAACTTGAAATTCTCATTTAGGGAGAACTCTGATTTTCAGTGGTACTGAGGTATACACACGCACACACACACACACGTATACAGAAATAGTGATGATTGTGATCACTTACATTGGAATGAATCAAGTTGAAATAAGAACGCAGAATTTAATTATCAGCATAAAGAGTTAATTTACAATTGTATAATGAAACTGCAATGAAAATGATATAAATGGTGAACAGATGTGGTCCCAGGGGAGTTCCATGGGATACACCTGTGTAAACAAAACAAAAACTAAACATTTCCTGTATTAAATTACAAAATGTGAATGTGACAATTAGTGTTAAAGGAGCTACTGGTGATCAGTGGCAAATGGTTTTTTTTATGCAACACTTTGCACACCAGATATAGACACAAAGAGTAACATAAAAAGGGATGAAAAGCAGATGATCAAACTTGAACCTCAGTTTGCACTTGATAGTATCGAACCCCTGCAGGTTTCTACTTTTGCACCTCACAGAGCTGTCCACAGGTTTTCAAAAACACAGTAGTAATTTTTCAGTGAGTTACATCTTCCCATTATCAATTTTCCAGCTCTTTAGCCAATCACAACCAACTATTTTCCTGTTTATGTTGCTTTCCTTGCTTGCAGTAGTTACTGGAGACATACATGCGTTTTTCTCTGCCAGAAAACATTGAATAAGCATTTCGTAGCTCGATATTTTGAATGTCCATGTCAACCTCATTGTTTCCGACAGCAAGGCAGATGGATTTGTCCTGCATGAAATAACTCTGCCATGTGTTATTGCTGTTTTGCTTTTATTTTTATATGTACGCTCTGTGTAATGGCTTTGTCAGGCAATTTCTGTTTTTTTTCTAAAACAACAATCCAACATTCAAATATATACTTCATGATGCGACTCGTTTTTTTTATTACTACTTTTGTTCAGTTGCTAATGTTTGTAATTCAGTGTCCGATGCCATGTTCCCTAACATTTGTTCTCATTGCCCACTGGCAGCATGTTTTAAAAGTGTCCCTGATCCAGACAGATAATGGCATTACTTGCTCAGCATGCCATCAAGTCCTGCAGAGGCCTGCTAATCACCCATTTATAGTGCTTTGCAGCAGGTAAACATCTACCAAACCCTGAACAGAATGTCCTAATGATGAGGGTCAACAAATCTAATAAGTTGAAAGTCGAGGCAAAATGTTTTAAAAAAGGTTATTTTGATGACATTGTTATTGTGAGGCCTGATGCCTGTGGGTATCAGCGTAGCAGTGACGGGAAGACAAACGGCAGAAAAGACAAAACTGTACTGTTTCAAACTTTGTGTGAGCCTGTAACTCATGAGTTATAGGCCCAAACACAACTGAAAAAGAGGAAGTGGTAAAAAATTATGATAGAAGTCTTTTATGTTCATCTTTGTTTACAGTAAGCAATAAATGCAGTGAGTAAGTTCACCTCTCTCAGTATTGGGCACTCCAAGGTTGATGGTGGGTATGGAGGCATCAGTAACGTCGCTATAGTACTCTAAATAAACAGCGTGTTTTTCCCAGGTGGACTTCACTACTGGTACTGTGAGGAAGCAGAGAAGAGAAGCAAAAGATCAACATTAAACTCAGACAGGTTTCCCCTAGAAAATCTGCTAAGTGGTGGAAAGGCCACTGGGGCTGCCAGCCAGCAGCCCACTGTGTTTATGTGTTAAAAAATGTTCAAAGTTAACAGGAAATTTGAAAACATGACTAGATAATTATGTTATTAGAAGATCTCTTTCTCTTTCTTACCGTTTATTCAATGTCACATGCTGTTTTTATTTTGTTTTTAATTATGTAAAGCACCTTGAAATGCCTTGCTGCTGAAATGTGCTATACAAATAAAATTTGATTGATTGATTGATATTATTGACAATACTTCAACAACAAAAAAGGCAATCAAAAAAATAAAATTTAATATTTTTTGTACTTAAATCCTAATGAAGTAATCAGCCATTGGACTTTGAAACAAGCTATGCAATGCCAGTCACATTTAAGAATAAAATAAATTGAAATAAACTTTACATAAAACAGGCAATTATAAGAAAACATTTGTATGCTTAAAGTTCCAATATGAAACCTTTACAAAAATGTTTAATGTTTTCACCATGTCATGACAGAATGGTATGAGACAGATAATCTGCTAAAAAAGCTTCTGTACCTTCGCTACTATTGCAGTCTGTAAAAATGCACCATTCCCAGTAAAAACAACCAATCAGAGCCAGGATGGAAGGCCTTAGCGCTGTCAATCGCATTCGTTCAGGACGTCATCGTTGGCTACGCTAACTAGCCTTAGCATTCAGGACAAACTATGCCGTGGTTACCCAGCTGTAGCGTAGAAGAGAGCGAAGGGCGTTCGCTGATGCAGTTCAATGCATCAACTATGAACCTAGCTTAATCCGTCTTTGCTTTCACTATTATTAGCGTATTAAAAATTTTAAATTTTAAAACAATCAACACTTACCACCAATGACTGTGATCAATAACGCATGGCAGCCCGCAAGGATTGTAATACACTGTGAGAAACCCTGGCTCTTCAGTGACTGAAACCAGATTAATGGTTGCCACTTTTAAACCAAATCTGTCAAAGTGTCTCCTTGAAAGGCTTGCGTCTTTAAATCACAGAAGACTGCTTTTAATTAAGGGACAGAAAGGATAGTGCTCTCGCACTGCATATTAATCTGGATAAAAGTGTTATCTATAAGATGAAGGCTACAAGATGATGACTTTCAATTAGAGTTAAATCAAACAAACTAAATTTTGATCCATTACAAGAGGGACCAATTTTGTATTCATTTATTCCTAAACACATCTTTGTATTATCAAAATGTGAAGAGGACACTGTGACATTCTGCTATGCAATTCTAATAAGCCGAGTTCAAACCAACGCACAAGAAAGCAAATGAAATACTTTCCACTCTCCTCCTGATTATGTTAATTGCTGTAAAATAGCCTGTCGGCTCATTATGGCCCGAAAAAAAAAAAAAAAAAAAAACACCAGTGTTTTGGATGATTACACAAGCAGCTAAAATTTAAGCAGGAAATTTAGATGAGGATGTAAATTTGAATAGGCAGCCTGCACCTGACTGAACCGTTTAGCAACAGGTACTAAATTAACAAGGGAAAGAAAAGAGAACAAATGAGGTTATTGGAAGCTATTCACCTGTAATCATCTTTAAAGAAAACAGATATGTATCTGAAAGTTGAAATATTAAATACAGTGCCAGGTGAAATCAGTTTTGTACTTTAGCTACATTTAAATCTTAAAGTTTGATTAATTTTACTGGGATTGTGTGTGAATGGCGAGCAACAACAAGTGAAAGGAAATGCTAGCCTTGGAAAAAAAAGTGACTGAGCCATTGTTAAATCCAAAAATCACACAGGGCTGAAATTTATCACACTTTGCAAACTCAACTTAGAAAAAATATCTTAACCCTAGATGGTAAATTAAGCAGCGCTTGTTTAAACATACCACAGACAATAGACATAAATGTAGATATTTGGTAAAAAAAAATTAACCCAGTTAGGTGTCAGACAGAAAGGTACCAATATGATATGTGGTATGTATAGAATATGCATCAGTAGGCATTAGTGGAATATATACCAAGCATTTGTGTCTGAGACGCTTTTACAACAGTCACTGAGAAGTAGTTAGAGGTACACAATTGTCAAACAGAATCACAGATTTAATACTCACCTCGCACTGAGTGATATTTTTCACAAGTTTTCACAGCAACAAATATATTATTCTTTGATACAGGACTCCCCTGGAACAAAAATAGAAAGACTGTGTGTAAAATATACAGATGTTTACAAACTGTAGGCATTCAGTAATTTTTTTTAAAAGCCTCTATTTATTTATCTTTGCTCTCCAACTGGACAGAAAAGAACTGCTGAGAGAAACTTGTATCACTGCATACAGTTTTAACATATTTGTTATCTGAGGAAACGGGAAAAAACCAAGCATAATTTCATTTTAAAAAACAAAATAAAAAGTGGCATGACATTGGGGAAGGTGCGCAGGACTTATACTTTCACTGTGACCAATAAGCCACAACCGAAACATAGTGCCAAACATAATTTCAAATACATTCACACCACTTGAACTTCTACAGATTTGTCTGATTAAACTACAAGCTTAATGTATTTTACTAAGATTTTATGTCACAGACTGACACAAAGTAGCAAATAAACATTTAGTGGAAAGCAAATGATGAGAGGCATTTGAGATAGTTTGGAAATAAACAATTTTTTCCACTCTCTCTCGACACCCCTTAATAAAATTAATTGTCCTTTTCTGTAATTTAATTTCAAAATGGCGCAGCTGTTCAGGGAAAGCCTCAAAGCTTTATCAGAAAATATCAGTAAGCAATTATGAGATACTTAATGTTGGTCTAACACATAAAATCTCATTAAAATTTTTGAAGTTTGCAATGGTAATGTGAGAAAATCTGAAAACATCTAAGGGGGTATGACTGTGTATGTATGCCTCAATAAACCTATCCTGGCATATCCTGTTAATGCAGACATTTGGTTTGCATTATCACAAACAAAATCACGTATTTGAGGATTTTATAAATCGTTCATGGTTTACAGTTTAGCAGTTCTTAATATGTCTGTTTTCTTTTTAAGCCCCAAACATCCATATCATAAGACTACATTAATAAACGTTGTATTTTTTTTTTACCTCTGTCCTAAATCAGCTAATCTTTGTAGCCCTGCTAGGTTTTGTTATTTACTAAATGCTTAGTACATAGTGTGCTTGGGGAGCTGAAAGTGTTTCCATTAAAGGAATAAAAAAATATTCTGCATAAATAAAACTAAAAACAATGGCCTTCATGCCATTCAAAACAAATATTACTGCCACTTATGTTGTTTGTTTGATTACCTTCAATATGTTTCAATAATTTGGTTGCCAAGAATATTATGAATTATTCATCTTCAGGAGACTAATGCCAATAAACCCTTAAAAGTTATTTCTACTATTTAATTAAATTTGTTTATTTATTTTTTTTGTATTCTCTTATATCAACATATTTGTTTATAATCAAAACAAGAGTTGCACATACACAGTTGGGCAGGTAGTTTGTGAATTTGGTTGCACAGTTGTCTCTTGTCTCTGAACAAAACTCTGGAACTGTGGTGAGCTTTGGACCTCTTCCTTCCTCCCAGATAAACAAAGCAATCTATAAAAAAGTTAGAAAAAATGTGACAAAAAGAAAGACAAATGTTGGATATTAGGATAATTAGTTGAAACAGTGAAAAGTAGATTTTCACATCATCTAATGGTAGCAAATGTTGAAATTTAACAGAAGGTAAGTTGGAAAAATATGTTCTCTTCCTCATACAACCCTAGCCCTTTCTCTGAGTCATCTTTTAGGTCATTGGAGAAAACTTCCAAGTGCAGAACATTTTAAAAAGAATGGCCTGCATTTCAATTAGATTATTCCAGCACAGTTTGCTACGTGCAAGAAATAATGTCTCCAGCTTGTATGGAAATCAAGAAAGTAAAGTTCTTCATTTTTACTTGAAATGTCTTTGAAATTTCATACAAAATCCAAAAGCTGTACCTAAGTTCATGTTAAAAAAAAAAAAAAAAAAACACCTCAAGTGTAAAAACTGCCTTAGGGTGTCTGAGTATCACAAGTTCCAATAACCTGCATTGCAGGGGTGAAAGGGGTAAAAATACTTTTGCAAGTACAGGAAACCAGTGTTGTGGTCAAGACCACCTAACCCGAGACCAAGACAAGACCAAGACCAGCAGCCCGCGCTACATGACACAATAAAATGTAAAATATGATCAAAATGCTTCTCAAATTGATCTGAAAGATCCATATTCCCATAAAAACTCTTAGATATTAAATACTTAATACATTTTACCAATATTAAATATCCCATCTCTGTGCTACAATCCGAGGTGGTCTCGTGCCATCCCTAAAAGTTAATGCCCTGGGCGTTTGCCCATATTGCTCATGTAAGAAACCACCACTGTCTGCACCATTAAACAGAGCAATTGAACCAATGCCCTGGTTCAGCTATGAACACTGACCAAGGAACAACAAGCAAGAAGTAACCAAGCACAAGACGCTCATCGTGACTGTTCTCACCCTCTCTCCTGCTACATGAAGCCAGGCAGTCTGACACCATGGCACACATTACAGCTGCCACTGAACGAAAACAAGCAAAGAGCATTGTGCATTCTCTGCATGCTCTTTCGTTATTGTGTTTTAGTTATTTGTTAATTTAAAAAATATCAACGTACATAATTAAAATAATAATAGCTACTGCAGTGTACGCAGAGCATTACAAGAACAAAGAACGGGTATTCGTCAGGTCAGATCGTCATACGCTTAGCATGAACCTGCCAGACGTCATTACCATAAGATTTCATTTAATCTTCAACATAGAATCATGACGTAGATCATCATACACTTTGTTATTAACAGTTGTATGGCATCCTGACTTAGCGGTTAAGTGAGTTTTACACGGGCGTGTGTTGTAGCTGACTCCAGCTGCAGCCAGACCCTGCTTTAAATACACTTTGAAACTATGACAACACATGTATATCTATATAGTTATCATTGAAAACAATTTAATGACTTATTTTCGTCATAACTTGCTGCATACGGTGAACTGACAACTCCTCTGACGGTCGGACTTCTTAATGCGCAGGCATGGTACTCACTGCATGTTTGCTATTCTGCGCGCGAGTGAAAGGTGGGGAGGGGGAGCAGAAACAGAAACACGTAACTGGCAAGTCACGTTATTGGTTGGATTTTAATCGGTGCCTTTTGCATCCACTGAAAACAAAGACGTTAACAAATAAACTGGACAGTATGCTGTACGTTTAGTGATATTTTCACAGTTGTGGTCTCGACTGGTCTTGAAATAAAATGCTGAGTCCTCAGCGTCCGAGACCGAGACAAGACCGAGACCAAATGCGGTCGAGT
>NW_015113126.1:235543-248776 GCF_001443285.1 Poecilia latipinna | reverse complement strand
TAGAATAGGGTAGGGGTAGGAGGGAGTAACAGAAACACGTAGTTGCTTGGATTTTAATCGGTGCGTTTTGCATCCACTGAAAACAAAGATGTTAACAAATAAACTGGACAGTATGCTGTACGTTTAGTGATATTTTCACAGTTGCGGTCTCGACTGGTCTTGAAATAAAATGCTGAGTCCTCAGCGCCCGAGACCGAGACAAGACCTAGACCAAATGCGGTCGAGTCTGAGACGAGACCGAGACTATCAATAAATGGTCTTGAGACCGGTCTCGAGACCAAGACCGATCTCGAGTACTACAACACTGCAGGAAACCATCCCTACATGTTTTTTTACAATATATTTTCTGAATATACAGGCTCCTCACTAAAGCCTGACAATGATGACACATGAAAACATAGCTGTTTTTTAGCAGATAAGTTTTAACATGCGCCACGAAAACACAGAGGTTGACAAATCCCCATCAAACCCTTAGAAGTGGTTTCGAGTACCTCGTGGGTCAAGTCGATGGTGAAATCCGACTTCAGATTCTCAGACTGAATCCGCTCAGCCAGTCTGAAACACAAAAGAGATTATGTAAGCTTTACTGCTAGTGGAAGCTGAAACCAGGCAGTGAAAGGCACAGAAAATTAATGAGAAATCAGCTTTTGGAGGTTAGATTTCAGCAAATCTGAAGGTTGAGACTGCATCCAGTAAGTGAGTGAACTAATCAGTGATCTAATAGTGGTTTTGAAGAGTAATGTGAAGAATTTATGAACACTGACTTTTTTTATTAGCGAAGGGACTCTAATTGATACTCACAAGGTGGTTCATTTTAGAGAAAAATAAAATAAAAAGCTTAATGTGCGGTAAAAGACTGGAGGAAAGGACTGAAACATGTAATTTTCACACATTTCCAAACACGACAGACTATCTCACACACCTTTGGTGCAGTGCAGCACTTAAAGCCCAACCAGCTGCTGGGTCAGGGTAACCAAAAGAAGTGGGGTCTTCCGAAAAGGCGTAGTGGTGAACAATGGAGGGCTTGTTGTCATGGAGACGCTGACCCAAAAACCATTCCTGTAAATAAGAAAATGGGGAAAAAAGATTTTCTCAGTTCGTTTTCAAAAATACTGTCTGTAATCCACATCCAGTCCTTCAACGTTAAACAATAAAATAAAAGTCTCACCTCTTGGACCGGATATCTTTTAAGAACTTTTTCCAGAACATGCAAAACAACCATTGTTTCCTCTTCTACGAACAAAAACCAGGATGCAGATTCTCCATAAATAGCAGAGAGACTGGAAAGATGTCCAGGAAGTTATTACGTTATTCCCTGTATTTCCCACACAGGGATATTTACAACAGAAGTCTGGATAATAAAACATTTGCGATTTTATGACTTGTTTAATGTTGCAATTGGTGCATTAAACACTCACAGCGGAAGAACAGGAAGAATGCTCCAGTTTCCTTCATAATCTGACAGCTCATGGAGGAGGAGAACCACTGGAAGCCCCTATGTGGATTAGAATAAACAGACTGCAGTTCTTAAAAATAATTGAATGGAGTTGGAATATAGAGTTTATTACCTTCCTTTTTAACATACAACCTAAAAAAAAACTCTTTTTAAACGACGAAAACAAGATAAAAAAGTACATGTAGTACGTAAACTATATAAAAGAAATACTTTTGGCTGAAATTTTTAGTCATGCATGTCAGATTTACCACTAGGAGGCGCTGTTCTGCAAAAGAGTGGGGATTTTATCCAAAAGTTGTAAACATTTTTACGCAGACTGTATTTAGCATATTTAAAATTTTAGGCTTATTGTTAAAAAGCAGTGCACCAGGGGCTTCAATGTGAGAGTAGATGAATCTTATAGACTTTAAAGAGTTGGAGCTCATCACCAAAGATAAAGCATCACAGTATCAGTGGAAAGATAAAAAAAGAGCTACTCAGCAGATGTGTAAAGGCTTTAGCAGCTCTAATGTCACCTTTCTTCCTATCGAATAATGAGAAGGGTAAGTAATATTTCACATGCCTTTAAAACATTAAATGTAGATAAATATTTTAAATTAAAACTTATTTATTGTTCAGTTGTCCTTTGTGGGATACCCATCTTGTTTCCTTTTAAAAACAAACATCCGAGTGAAATGTTAATAAATATATATACCTAAGTCTACTAGAGGTATGAACATGTTGTGTTTCTTTCCCTTCACCCTACATCTCTGGATTATCTTTGTAAAGTTTATAGACGAAGCAGAGACTTTGTGGGCTCACTTTTAGTTTCCAGCTTTAAAAGGAATAAAATAAAGACTTTCAAACTAATCCAGAGTCTCTAACACTGAAGCTTGTAGTCAAGTCTGAGTGAAATACATCTGAGAAGTAAACTAAAGTGTACGACAGTCGGAGCGGAGCCATTCGAATATAAACCAGTGTTCTGAACTCCCCGTCCAAAGAAGAAAGAACGAAAAAAAATTGCATGTTGGATTAAATCATACCAACCGAGCCAAAGCTGAGATATTGTCTTCTAAATTGACCCATACAGCACTTAATATCCTTTCTCAGCAATTTCTTAATTAAGAACATCTTTGCAGTCTGCTTCTGATGTGGAGCTTTGAGCCAGTCATGCTGTCATTTGGACAGAAGCTACTATGTTTGATCACCTTCCTTATAAAATGAGTAATGTGGAAAATCTCACAAATCTTCTCCTAAGTACCCATTTATAGGCCTAATTTTTAATCAGAATCTGATAGAATAATGCATATGCAACTAAATATGGATCTAACAAATGACTGAACATTGCTTTCCTGTCTGATATCCCTCACTTAATTTAAGCCACAGATGATTCTTCACTCTGACTTGGATTTGCATAAAAAAAGGAAAGTTTTAAGGATGTAGAGATTGCCAACAGACATGTGACAAAACGACGCCAGCGAGTACATCTGGTTTAAGTGGCTTTAAAAACTGGAAGAATCCAACGTAGCAGATTATGACACATGCACTATTTTGCTCTGCGTATTTCCATAAACACGTTGTATTTGAATCAGCCAAGCTCTGATTAGGTTACCCAACACACTGGATGAGAATGAAGGGAGTATGTGACCATAAATAAGCATTTTGATACTTTTTTCATTGCATTTTGAATAAAAATTCAACATTTAAGCAGCTAAGCTAACCCAAGGTGTTGGCCTCCTCTTCATACTGTTGGCAAGCAGCAAACATCTGTTTGTAGCTTTGATTTGAGTGAAAGCAAGTTACATAATAGACCATTTTATGGCAAACCCCCCACACCCCCCTAAAAAAAAACCTTTTTAATTTGCCTCTGGTACAAAGATTTTATCATGTTCCAACTAAGCAAGTAAAACAAATATGAGATCTACATTCAGAAGGAGTAATGGTTCATATTTTGGCATATAGAAGGCAACTATATGAATCAAACGGAAATGATGCTGTGCATATTTAAGTGGCAACATTAACCCAGTAGTTTCACAGCCCATTAACAAGAAAAGAAATTATAACTATATTAGAGAGAAAGTGTTTGTCACGTTTAATGCCTTGTTGAAATTAAAACAAGCATCCAGTTAAATACACAATGCAAAACCTCCTCTACGATGGAGGGCCCATCAAGCAGAGGCAGGTGTTACATCTAGGAAAAGCAACACAGTCTGTCACTGCAGCATGTTCGCATCAGATGTGCTAGTGGTGAGATTCTCAGCATGTCTCTGAGCACTTCTAGAAGATGTAGCACCCATTACGGCCGCGAACAACTCTGTAGGAGAAAATGAAAAGTTTCCCCCTTTTTTTGCATGAAAAAAAATATTCCTCCAGGCAAGAAAAACTTTTTCAAGCACTTTCCATGCTTTATTTACACACTTCCACCTGGTAAATTTATTAAACAGCATGGGAAGGCATTTGATTGTTATGCTGAGCTTTTTTAAAAGCAAACTGCTCAGTCAGTCAGATTCTGGCTGCCTCTAGTTCAGCCCCTCCAGTGCTAATGCAAAAAGCTTCACAGTTATCTTTGACAAGGATGTTTCCTCTAAATACCATATTAAATAGGTTTCTCCTTATTTCATCTGTGAAATATTGCCAATCTATATGCTGCAACTGAGCGATGCTAATTTTATTATCAGGAAGCCCAAGTGAGCAAAACGTCTTCAGCTTCTCCAAAATGTTAGAGTATGAGTTTTGTTGAGAATTAGATAATATTGCTTAAATTTTAGCTCCTATTCATCGAGTTTGTTTGCTTTGGGTTTCTACTAATCCTTCCCAGACCTCCAGTACACTGATACTGAGCAGCAGATGGCCGCGCTTACTGAGCCGGGTTCTGTTACAGGGTTCCCTGTTAAAAAGGAAACGTTATTTTCCACCAAATGCTTCAGAATGAGACATTACTGGACTTCCTTGGATAATGTTTTAGTATTAGCTTTTAAAAATACATGTGAGCATTCTTTAACATGTTTATCTGTAATATGTTTATCCACAAAGGATTAAGTGTTTTGCGACCATGCTGCCGCTAGGGAGCAGTACTGTCATATTGAGGCTATTTTTGCATCTTTTCACCCTGCAGATTTAATTTTAGAGTCAATGTGATACAAAGTCTGTTACACCTTTAAAAATACATTTCTGACCTGCTCCAGATGTTTTGCCACGTTTTCTTCTGTTCAAATTAGAAGTTACCACAAACGGCATTGGGCTGAATTTCTTGTTTGCATAATATTGCATAAAGATGAATTGAATTTGAGTCTGTCTATATGATTGGTCTGATTTAATAACGAATGTCTGTATAAAACGTTTTTCTTAATATTACAATTTTGTAAATTATTGTGATAATAAGGGAAAATAAATTGAACTGAACTCAAATACATTTCAACAAAAAGTTGAAACGGAAAAGTTTGAAAAAGTGGCACGCAAACATCTTTCTATACCGACATAATTGTTGTTATTTTGACATTTCACTAATGATCAGAAAGCAACTTATTTAAATTAATTTACTATGATGGACGTTCATCATGTCGTGGAGCTCCTTATTTAAACTGCCGAACACGTTAAAGAGTGGCTGCATTGACACCAAAGTGATTCGTGGCACTCGCGATCCCTGCAGTTCAAGTCCTGTTTCTCATATCCCACACATTCTGTCTCAGGATGATGCTGGGGTGTGAATCATCAAAAACATATGGTTCCTGAAAACAAAAATCTCAGGGTTGTCAAAGTCAATCAGTGCTCCGTGGAACAGTTCTTTGATGTTCTTACAAACACACCATTTACGGCTGAAGGGCTTCCAGCTGACAAACCACATTTACTGTTTACAAGCTGCAGTGATTGTAGATGACACCACCCCACCGAGATGTTACAAGACTACAAAACGAGTTTGTTCAAGTTTCAGAAAACTTAGAACTTTAAGACCTACACAAATTTTTAATAGGAACCATCAATAAAATCCACTTTTCTAATGACAAAGGAGCTGCAAGAAATTGTGAAAAAATATTTCGGATTCCATCCTCTAAACTGAAGGTTGATTTCATGAGTTTTCATTAAATCTGCACCCATAAATGTGTCATGTTTTCAGCTGTCTTGTGTCAAAAACATTGTGCAGAAGATCGACTTAATTATTCTTAAGCTATGTCATTTAGAATTAAGAAGAATTAACTAGACCTTACTGGACGGTGTTTAGAAGAATATATAGATTTTTTTTTCTCTATGCCTTTGTCCACTTTTTTACCTTTCATTTTAAGAGATAACATTTTATATCTTGGAGTAATTTTAATCTGAATGTTTTGATCAAAATTATATTTTACTTCAACTACAGAAGGAAAAATATTTCCACGGTTTCAACATAAACCTGAGGACCAAAATCAGAATTAAAATTTCTTACAAAGTAGAAAGGCAGCAGCAATTACTGCATCATAACACATATGGAAATTAATTTTTCACTGGATGCTGTAATAAACATCGCACCACCCACAACGTTTTTGTGACTGAGACTGTAGGAGGGATGAATAAACATCTCAAGCAAACATCAAGTTCTAAACTCTGAGTCCTTAATGGCTCAAAAAATATTACCTGCCCGAGATTAGCCGCATCCTGCAGAATCTTTTCCTTCCTTTGGTAACCACGTTGGGCATGGTAGGAGTTCTTCTGACTCTGAATCACTATTACCAACTCCTCCAGCACTATCCAGAAAAAGAGAAATCCAGAAAACAAAATATGAGAATATTAAATTCCAGGTTTACTCTCACTCTAAATATAGCATGCAGGCATAGAATAGAATAGAATAGAATAGAATAGAATAGAATAGAATAGAATAGAATAGAAACAGCTTTTAATGTCTCACTAAGGAGAAATTCGGGTGTGACAGCAAAATCAGATATTAAGTTTCACACCAAAAGTTCTTGAAGTGTTAAAACAATATATAAAAACAAGATTAACAATAGCAACAATCATAGTAATAATATGCAGTACAAGCTATGACGTAAAGAAATACTGTGCAGTTATTAGAAATAGAAATATCAGACTCACGATCCAAGAGATGTGCAACAGAGTCAGATTACTTTTTCAAAAATGTAATGCAATGTAATACATGAGGAGTATTTTATGAAGTCCAATCAAACTTTCAGCAACAAGAACTATCAGCCTATCCTTTAAATCCTCAAGCTAGTCTTTGAGTTCCAAGTTTCAAACATATGGCACTGAGATTTTCATTTAGACTCTGCCACCCTGGGAAAATAGAAATCTACAGCAACAAAACTTCAGGAGGAAATTAAAATGTTGTCAGTGCTCTCCATGAAACTGGTTTCATTTTCTAGTGAAACTGTTTACTACAAAGCATCAAATCACTTGGAACTAAACACCTCACTCACCAGCAGAGCCCCGTGCAGGCGGATCCTCGTGATTTGAAGCCTGCAGGGAGGTACAAGGAAACACATTAGGTGGGACACAAACCACAGTGTTAAAAAAAAAAAAATGTATCGGTAAGTTACTTTTACTAAATTGATGTCTAGAAATGAATTTGTATCACAAACAGTTTTATTATTCAAAAATCTGGCTGAAGGATGAACTATCTTCATCATAAACTTAAAAAACTACATTTCTGTTTCTTGCATTAGGATGCAATTAGCACCAAAATAACTGCACTTCAATAAACAACTACAATAAAAACCATTGGGCGCTAATAATGACAGTAGTCTATTTCAGTTCAAATAACTTTCAACTTACAATGTACTTTATATACTTAATAGTGTAGTTTTAGAGCACCATACTTTTAACTTCTGCTAATATAATTTTGATGCAACGCCACTCTTACTCTTAAGCCAATATTCACCAAACAGACATTTTAAAAGTTTGTTTTAAATTTAGATTTATTATTTGACACAAGTTTCATTATTCTGTCACTTTCCTTCTGTTAAGTCAGCCGTGCCATTTAGAGGTCAAGTGAAGTAACAGTAAACCTTATTATCAATGTAAATACGTTGAACTGACACCCATCATACTGGTTCTCAGTTAATCTCACTCTACTTACCAAGGTGACTGGATTTTTTTTACTAGTATCAGAGGCTTTAATACACATGTTGACCACACTTCTTGCATTTTATTTGTTAAAAAAAAAGTGCAAAAATTTAGGGATTAATGGTTTTGTGAGACACTGTATTATCATCAGTTTTAAAATAATGCTTTAAAAAGAAAATTTATTCAAATTCAGTAACAAGCAACAGCATATGGACTACACTCAAAGCCTCGAATGGGCAAAAAACCCCATCAGCAATAATCATTAAATGTAGAACCTTTCACATAGCTTTACAATAAACATCTATTAAATTCTTGCAAGCAAAAGAAATATTTTCAATACGTTTAAAAATCATGTTTACAAGCTATTAAAATACTTAATGCTTATTGTTTTTTTATATATATATAGTGATTTAAAAGTGTTACGTCAAGTTTTCAAACACTACAGAGGAATAATTTCCTTTTCTGATATCATAATAAAATTTAAGAAAAAAAATACAATTCAACCAACACTACAGTGAATCTTTTGAATGAATTAAACTGATAAGAATATGCCCAAAAATATGTTTCAGACGTCTTAATTAAAATTAAACCTACGTATTTTAACTTTACTATTATAACGACCTTAACTTTGAAGTATATATCAACGCCACTTCCGCTCGTTAGCCGACAGTCTACCGAAGTGCTTCCAGCTTGGTGTAGCGAGTTAGCTAACGCTGACTGAATGCAATTACAGCATTTACTGCACTTACCGAGCCAAAGAAAAAACACAGCGACCAGTTCACAGCCATTAACCACATTATGCTGAGACATGATAGCCGTGGCTGCTGCTTTACCGACCGGGGACAGCTTACATCATTCCTGGGCTGCCTGAGCCGTTTGGAGATGCCAGTCCACTTGCCTGTAAAGCGAGGGTTAGTTACTGCGAAGTTGTAGCGGCCTCTAGTGGACACTGTCATATGTGGAAAATCACTATTTCAAGTTTGAATGCCTTGCCAATGAAGCGTCCGACACCCCTCGATGTTTTTCACTCCAACGGTGATTGATTTCAGGTGCATTGAGTCGTAATATACAGAAAACGAAAAAGAATAATTATAAAAGAAAATCATTAAACCTATTCTAAGTCAGGCGTTTCGACTTGAATACATATAGACAACGTTTCTCCGTTCAATGGGCCACATTATTCTACTGCAGTGATAAAGGACTGTGCTCCCCAGCTATGTAGGATTCTGCAGCACTTATAAAATTTTGGCCTAACCAAGTTCCTATGCTTTGGAGGACATCCGACCTGCTGGCCTACCATTACACGTCCTATAGTTCCTGGAAGGACTCCTATTGGCCCCTCTGATTAAGAATAAAACCACCTTTCAGGACCAACTGCAATTAGATTATCACATAGGTTGGGAATTAAATGCACCATCACACACCTGCTTTAACAAACAAGGCATTTAACATAGATCAGTCCCAGTCTCTTGACAGCATAAAACTCCAGCAATACTGTTTTAGCGTTTAGTTTTCATATAACATCCCTGTATTTTCACTACCTGTCCCTATGAACACTGCTCATGCTTTTAAGTCTGCTGCCGTCTCAAGGATTAGAGATACTCCTCATCTTGGAACAATTTCCTTAGATGTGGACATACGAGACAGATGACTTAAAATAAGTAAAGAATATAGGTTAAACTGGAAAAGACATCAAGTATGAGCTGGACTTGGTTTTCCCCTCTTCGACATTGTAATTATGCACTTTGAAACAAGCATCTTCTCATATGTTGGGGAGGAAAATTACTAACCTACTGGTGATGATTACCTTAAATGCCTGGCAGAGGCAGTCATAAAAAAAAACATGCTGAATGGTATGGTTAGTGCAGCAATTTTCTTTATCTGAGAAAGACAAAAGCCGAGATGTTTGACTGTAACACTCAGCATTGAACTTGGTGTAAAGCAAATACGTCTTACCAATACAAACATTTGTGTCAAACACATTGATGGATTGGATATGGCCTGTGCTTATTATTAGACACTGAGCCTAACATAAACTGTAGATTATCTAGAGACAAATGTAAAAACATATATAATAAACATATGTCCAACATCTGACCTTGCTCCTTGAATCATGTAGGAACAGAGAACAATTGTCATAATCTTCAAGACAATGGCTGAAAATTTAAAAAAGTGAAGGAGGTGCAACGGTCCAGTCAAAGTCAAACATGAGCTTGACCTCAGAGTTGTGCTTAATCCAAAGCCTGGGACCTAATGGACCGATGCAACTTTATGTAAAGACAGTGTTAGGTCAGTAGCAATGTAAAAGACCAATGAGGTCACAGAAAGGACAGATAGTTTCCAGTTATTACTGGAAAAGGCTAGGTCAACCCAGTGAATCATTGTTGATTGGGTGTATTTATATTTACTGACTGTGTCTGCATTCTTATTTTGTTTGTCACCAAGAATGGTATGCAGCATGAGTTTCATCTGAGGATAGATTTATCTACTTTGAAGACTTTTTTATGGTTCGCAGCCCCAAACATCCAATAACAAAAAAACTCTTAATAATTTTTTTATATTCTTTGCATATTCAACCACATAGTGTGAGCCTGTTTGCTTTGGTTATCTATGCAACAGAATGGAAAAACAAGTCAATTAAAATCTAATAAAGGTCAGTTTGTCTTTGCAATGTCTATTCATCAAAATGTAACTCATTTTAATTTCCTTATATCAAAAGATTCTTGGCACAAAAGAGCTGGCAAAATGTTCACCAGAGGAGCAAACAGAATATTAGATGAAAAGCACTGTTTTGAGTTGCACATATTTTGCATAAATCAGGTGAAGTATCCCATAAAGAAATGAGAGGTGTGTGTACAGCGGCATGGTGTAACACGCAGCAGAGGTAACAAATAAATAGAAGGGGCAATAAAATCAGGCTGGAAACATATGGTGTTCTTCAAGCCAATAGGTATTCAAAAATAAAACCCTATCATTTTGCTAGAAAAGTGTCAAGAACAGGATTGGAAATAAAACCTAGCGAGGTTTCACATCAAAACATAAAGCACACAAAATTGTGCAATTGTGTTAAGATGACTCTGTACTAAATTTTATATACAGATGTATACAGCAAACATGAACAAATTTTCTTTATAAAAGCTCAACATATGCATTTATTTCTGTGTATACAAAGATCTGGCAAAAGAATAGGCTTCACTTGCTCAGCATTGGTTTAGTTTCAGAGCAAAATGCTTGATAACTAATAAACAGAACTAAGTCTATGTTTGGAGATGAGCAGGCTTTTACACTAGATTAAAATCTCACTTCACAGACAGTCTGGGCTTTCTTCCATTTAGATGGATTGCCCATGTAGAATTTGAGCTGGGCCACAAAGCAAATAGAGACAGAAGTTGTAATTGATGATATCAGTTTTCTGCGCCGTTTTGGAATTATAGTGTCTCTGTACCTTTAGCAATGGCAGTGAAGGAAGTGAACAAAACCATTCGGTCCGTGTTGGTCACGCTTCCAAATGATGAACTAACATTAACAAACGCCTCGTTCGAATCGGCACTTCTATCTTCACAGTGGGGGAGAGTTGTTTACAGCGTAGGCAATTTGCCGTAATCTTCACAGCGTTGAACTAACGCATTACATGCATCACGGACAAACCTTAGCGATTGGGTAAAATCTAAAACTTCAACACAGTCTACGCCTCCAGGAAGCAATCATTTTTCAGCTGCAGAGACCAGACCCTCTGGAAATAAAGTGCAGTACAAGGGTCTGGTTTTTACCTCATCGTGCAAGTTCATGGGAAATTAATAGGGAATGACAGGCATCGTTTCTTTCTGCTGAGCCCTTAAAGTATGAGTGTGTGTCTGCAGGACAGACAACCTGTGCAGGGTGTTCCATACCATTCACCCAATGACCAGTGATGAAAAGCACCTGCTCCTCTGCATGGACAAGCTAGTATAGATGATGGATGATTAGTTTATATATTTTTAAATATAAATCAGATCTGTTTATCTCACAAAGTGGCTCAAGATGACATTTGATGCTAGATAAACCAAGTGATTTAAATTGAATTGGTTGTTGCTGCTACATGGTCCTATTTCCAAAAAACAACCAAGACATGTCTTTTTTCTCATCCTGTAAAACGTTTAAACACAAAATCATGACAAGTTTGTCTGTTTTCTAAAATGTCTGGGTGATGTGACTGCTGCTGATTCAGGGTAACCTGTGATCTAAACATGTGTTGGTCAAACCAACATAGATTTCCCCTTTCTGTTATCGGGAACAGTCTGTTGAGTTAGATGAAGTGGAAGAGCAATAAATCATTGGGATTGTTTACAGTAGGTTGGGCTGCAGAGCTAACAGGTAAGGTTCAATAGTGTGGCAGTTCACTTTGGCTCATGTTTCATGAGACAGATTGTTTACATGAAATATCACTTGTAATGTAACACAAATAGGTCCTCACCTCTAAACTCATTCCTCAAAAGTTTTATCTTACAATTGTCCATCTTTGTTTAAAAGTCTCTATGTTGTTGTTTTTATAGCTAGTGAAACAATACAATTTAGCTCATGGATAAGATTTTTAATTTCAAATTGAGCATTGATTTGTTTAGATGTCCCATAGATTGCTTCAGGAATGTAAATCTTTACCATTTAATGCAGATAAGCGTGTTCATTGTATTCCATGTTCGCAAGCTAACTGTCATGCCTTAAGTTTGAAAACTGCAGAGTAGAACTGTGGTGAAATAAAATATTTTAATAAAATAATTTACAGAACAAATGCAGACTGAACAGGCCTTGGAACTTGGGAAGCAAATAACAAAAGTATCCAGTGACAACGAATGAAAATGCTGGAGTTTAAATACTGAGAAGAAGTGGAAATGACAAAGCAAACCAGAAGAGTTAATCAGAGACAAATGGGAACAAAGGGAGAAGAATATAGGAAACAACTGTGAATGGAAGAAAACCAGCAGGTTGATGTAAGATCAATAAGTGACCCCTTAATGTCTGAATTATTGTACAAAAATGTTACTTCAATCAGATGTTAAATTGCATAGAGTTTTAACATTATGCCTACAATTAATTATTTTTGTCAGTTTCAAGTTATTTTGAAACTGGTTTCATTATCACTGAAACCAATCCCTTGTTGACAGATTGGTACCAACAATTTGGTCTATATGTGTAAATTATGCATGTGAATTAGTAATGGAAAATTCTGATGTGTGTGCACAAGGACAGGCTGTCAAACAAACAGGTGGTTTGTCAAACACTTGTATTGTTTTCCAATATTACCAGCATTGAAGTTGAATGCAGACATGAAAGTAACTGGGTCAGAACAAAATCACGTTTCACTGAAGATCTTACAGGAAGTGGAAGGGCTGCAAAAAAATAAGATTGTTTGCAAAGGGTCAGGCTGGAAGACAAAAGGCTGAGCTGTCACTTAATCCACACATGGCAATAAATTTATGGTTATGAAAATACTGTAAAAGAAAAGTATTTATCCTCACAGATTTCCTCCATAGTTGCTCTTTTCTTTTACACTTAAATGTTTTAGATCATTAAACACCAAAAACAGTTTTTCCAGATCCTATCCAAACCACGTTAGCTGTCTGTGAAAACATATTAATCTGTGTGATAAATCAGAAATGAACTGTGATTTACCACTTTCTTTTTTTTTTTTTTTTTTTTTTTTTTTTTTTGTTTTAAATTACCGCTTTAATTTTTTTTTCACACCGCTGCGTGTGGAAAAAAAAAAAAAA
>NW_015113126.1:210312-232483 GCF_001443285.1 Poecilia latipinna | reverse complement strand
ACCCTTTATCTTGATTTTAAAAAATTTTTAAGTGGGGGTAAAAATAGAAATGAACTTGGGTTTTCCCTTTTTTTTTTTTTTTTTTTTTTTTTTTTTTTGTTCAGTTTCACTAACCAGTCAACATTTATATTACTGCCAGACCTGTCGGAGAAAAAAAAGAAGAAAACCTTGGAGTTTAGTTGTAAGAGTGGACAACTTAATAATTGCAATCACTCCTTCAAGTTGCACCCTGCACCAATAGTGAAAAAGCTGCACTAATACTTCTACTGGATTTATAAAGCACATGTGAACTGATGTACAATCTAAATTAACTTTTACACATTTTAAATTTTCCCATAAAATAAGCAAGAGTTGGAGTTTATATTTAAGTGGATTTTTGCACCTAAGAATAAATGACTCTTTAGTTTGCTTTGTAGGAGGGTTTTTATTAATAGTGACAGCATTGCTAAAGTCATGAAGTATTTTCAAACTGATGACACAAATCATGAATCAAAGCATTGCAACAGCACAGTCTCATTTCACGGAACAGATTGTTCACATGAAGGATAAGGAACATATCAGTGTTAATGCATCTTTGTTTCAGAAATTGCGTTTGTTTCGGAACTGCAAAATGAAGAAGGAAGTGCAAAAATGAGGCACCTATTAGAAGTATGATCACACATGGTGCATGTTAGAAAAGTAATTATTGGAAGTTCTGTGCATTTATCTGAATCAACCACTCTGTTTAATACACTTTTGAAGATATAGAACTGTAATGACATAATTTGAAATAATAATGTCCATGTTGTCGGATTGTATATGTTAAAAGCGTTTCAAGATTTATGATTTTCATAGAATAAATGCCACAAATTCAAAATTATTAAGATACTGAGGTTCAATGAATTTGATAATAAGATAAAACACATTTCAGATAATGCCAGTCTACTATCACAACCTGAACAGCAGTTTAGAAAACAAAACATTTGCATTTGCAACTTACATTCTAAGATAAAACTATAAATACATAGATATTTAAATTTGACAACAAGCTTTGTTGCCAAAGTTATTTAATTTTTCTTCCTTAATGAAGCTCCTAGCTAAATTCATTGATGATTTTCTTGCCTGTCCTTTCAGTTATTTATTATGTATAATTTCTATTAGTTTATCAATACAGTGATTTCCAAAGGCATTGATTTCCACTGTATTTAAGAGTATCAGAGTAAATTTGTTTTGTTAAAAACTATAATTTTTCTTCTACTTTATACACTGCTTTGTATTGGTTTTGAATGTAAAGTCAAAATATGGCACCTGATTTGAGAGTTTAAAAAGCTATTTTCTGTTTTTGTACTTTATTATGTCCGTGACCAAATCCTGGCTGTGAATTTTTATTTTGGCAGGCAGAATCCGGAAGTTGCGTCATGAGCAACTATATAAGAGTTCTTCGCGCTACAGCTGACTCAGTTATCCTGTAAACAGTTGCAGCAGCGTCTGGAAGAGGAGCTTCGAGACTGGCAGCGGGACACCATGACGATAAACACACTACCCAACGGGACCACAGTGACAGAACTGGGTCAGTTTCTGAAAAACCCACCGGAGGGTTTCACCGTGAAGACCGTGGGCTCGGCTTACCAGGTCCAGTGCGGAGAAGAGAACCTGGTTTTCATCGATAAGTTTCACTCCGGGGATTTTGATGTAGTTTTCCAAAACTCACTAGGAAGGTGAGTAACAGACACTCATTGCATAGAATAAAGTATTCAATAAATCTGCACAAATGAAACTCATTGAAACTCGTTTTTATACCCTCTCTTGTAGGAAGCTTAAAATGCACAATTTGTGGGAGTATACCAGCATGAGGAAAAGTCTGCTGTCCAAGAGGATCTATGTGTTGGTTTCTCTCTGCGAGCAAAACATGCTAGAAGCCAGCAAGAAGGGGCCCATAAAGCCCAGAGGTAAATGTCCCTTTTATCCTGCAGCTCGGCTAGTTTCAGTGTTTTTCATTTGGTTGCATGCACCGGTTTAAATGACTCATGTTGGGCAGCTTGCAGCTGGGTGGAGTAATTGGCTTAAAGGCAGCACAGAATTGAGGTCACTTGGACATTTTTTGTGTGTGTCTAACTACAAACTCCTACTTGTCCCCATTTTAAAATGTCTTCCATTGTTTGTAGTTCTGCAGGAGTACATTCTGTCCATCAATGGTGGGAATCCGATGATGAAGTGGCAGATAGAGAAAGGCCTGGACTGGACCATCTCCTCTGTGGCTGGAGAGAGCTACAGGGTGGAGGTAAACTTAGCTGTTTTTGTTCATTTGTTCTGTTTATTAATTTACTGCTGCTGCAAATTATTTTTTGGTAACTCAATGTGGCTCTTCTTCCACTTCAGATTGACTTGAGTGAAATTTTGCAGAGCTTGGCTGCTGAAGGCCTCATTGCTGAGAACCTGATGAAATATAATCCAACATGGAAGGATGCCTCCTTCATCCTGAAGTACTACTCTGATGCCCTATTTGACTTCCCTCACTGGTTCGGCCGCAGCAAAAGATCATTTCAGGCAAGTCAACTGTTCTTATGCACACCTAATCATAAAATTAACATTCAAGTGTTTTTTTTTTGTTGTTGTTTTGTTTTTAATTTAACCCTGTGCTTTATTTTTACAGCTGAGACTGATAAGAAACACATGAGGGAGACTATAAGGATTGTATCTGCAAAGTTTTCCAGCATCTGTTGCTGCATATTTTAAAGAAAACTGAAGAGGAGTGTTCTCATCAGTGAATGAGAAGCCAATCAGTTGAACTCTGCTGTTTTGTCAGGAGTTTGGTATTTGAACTGCTGGCTTTGGATTCATCTGCTGGTCAGTGGGTGGAAAAGTACCAGCAAAGACTGAAAAGAAATCTGGGATGCCTTTGAGATTATAGTCATATTTTACATGTAAATATATATATATATTTTTTTTAAATGTACATGTATATATTTTTTTCTCCAACTGGGTTCTGCAGTTTGTGCTGTACAGTGATTGAACATGTTTGGAATATTTTTGTTTCATTTGGGTTTATTTTCTTAAGGTTGTAGAATAATTTTATATGATAAAATGAAATGACTTTTTACATGCAATTAAAGCCTTTTAATTCTGTGACTTTTGGCTTGAATGTGGGATATGCAAAAAAAAAAAAAAACATTGAACTTATGTAATGAAGCTATTGACATGAACTTCACAGATGTTGGTAATAACCAAAGTAGCGCTGCTGAGAAATCAACATGACAACTTGGTCTACAATTTTAAAGTGGGATAATATGAAAAGATTTTCTTAAAACTACTTGGAGAAATTGAGAACTAAAGAAATATTTGACAATTTATCCCTTTAAAGAAACTAGTACCTTACATTGGTTAGGAGGAATTTGAACTTCTTCTGTAAGCCCTAATCTCCAATTCTGCCTACTCGGCTTAATTCTAGTCTGTCCCATTCAATTAGTTGTATTTCCTTTGTTTTCCGAGCTCATTAACTAAAATCCACCCTAATTTGACTTGTATATGTTCCCACCATCAAACCTTGCAGTTCTGTTAGTGAAGTGGAGTAAAATGTCTCCACCAAATTGCTCTCTGTTCTCGTGGACCAACAGGACCTGCTAGTGCCATGTTTGGTGGTCGTTGACTCTTGGACAGCTCTCTGGATCATGTTAACTATTCTGCTGAAAATCTTGTGACGAAAACTTAGTTGTGGCTGGTTTATGGTCAAATTCTTTCCACTCCAAGGTTGTTCCAGTAATCTCTGTTTACTGGAACATTCAGCAGTTTAGAAACACATCTGTAATTAATTCCTTCAGCAGGTTCTGGAACAACAAGGTTGCAATACTTGATTCCCACTTCTTGCATGCTGGAAGTAATCTCTTTTATAGGTTTTAATGGGGATTAAACCAGTTATTTGTTGCTGATAGGGAGTAGTGTTGCTTTTTAAGTGCTGACAGATTTCTGCAGCGTTCTTGGCTGTCTACGCCTTCTTTTAAGTTAGTTTTTGTTGTGTTCAATTGCTATTCCCTGTGCCATTATGCTTTATTACAACTAGCTGAAATTATACTTATTTTTTGTATTGTGTATGCGTGAATTATCTGTGTTACATGTCAATAGCCCCATTAGCAATAAGAGATAATCACTGCTAAAAACACTGGCATGTTCAGTACTTATGTTCCTCCCTATATGCGACATGCTGAGCTATGGGAGGAGCAGGAGAGCAGATGCAGCGTTTGTGATGGTTTCTACGTATTCCTTGTAGTCGCTGCCATAAAAGCGCCACAGCAGGTAGTTGAAGATGCCCACAATGCACATCAGGGACAGGAAGGAGATGATGCGTTTTCCAAACAGGTACCCAGGAGTGCTGTGCAATAAAATAGTCAAAAATGATTTCCATATACATAATAGATATGTATATATCTATTATATAAACTGGCTTACCTTTGAGAGCTCTGTCCCAGATATCCAATGAAGTATTTCTGTCTGACAAGAAGGTAGATGATCCCGGCGAAGGCTGCAGGGGCTTGAGGAAGCGATGGGGGCAAAGAAGGTGGATTTATAACTTTATATAAACTTTTTTTTACACTTACATGACCTACTATATAAATGTAATGACAAGTGTACAATTTGAGAGCCCAGGAAATCTACTAAGTCTGAAACAATTTCTTTTGACCTATATTTTAGAAGCTCTTAACTATGACATTAAGATAGTACCATAGTTGCAGGGGTGCTTCCAGAAAGATTTGTGCGGGGTAACAGATGGGGGGCCACAAATACTAGAAATTTCAAGCCTCATACATAATTTCTCAAATTTAATTTCAGCATGTTGCTGTAATGGAAATTGAAATCCTAGTATCATTTGAGTAGAGTTCAACATTTGAAACAGCTTTGTATGAATCGATGCATAAATGTTGTAATCCCTCCCCTTATGATCATGCTTAAAAAGAAACACATGTAAAAAGTGGCTATTGTCTCAGACAGCTACCCCTTGTTTATGCTACTAAGACTACTGCCAGTCATTTGATCTGCTAATTTGTGTGTAAACTCTGCAACATACATCAAGTACATGACAAGATATTGAGATTTTTTTTTCTATTCATTATGCCAAAAAACATTGCCAAATGATATGTCTCACTATAGTCCATGTTGTTTTACAGCTAAGTGTAAGTGTCACATACTAAAAAAAGGGTACACTCTGTTTCACTACAGCTGGAAATGTTGAATAACATGATTCCAGTTAACATAAAAAGTATTCCTTGTTAACAGAACTCCTCTCAAATGAGTCAGACCCCCATGGCTGTAAAAATGAAGGACAAAAGCGTGCCTATTGACTAAGCTTAATCATTACCTTGACTGAGACAAACTCCTGCACACCACATCACTGCCAGAAAAGTTGGGTAGGCATCCATGCAGTTCCGGCTGCGATGAAGCAAATTGTATTTGTTAACTTAGTCTTTACAGAACTAGAAAAAAAAGAGACTGAAATACAAAAATCTATCTGCAGTGCCCAAGACAAGACAAACAATGAAATATGTGAAAACTGGACAAGTTACAACCATCAGAGAACACATAATCGGCAACAGCTGTAATTAACTAAGGGGAAATAATTTGCAATGATGGGCTGAAAAAATCGCTGAAGGGTTGCAGAAAGTTGCAGCAATAAAAATGAGTTTATGGCTGTGGGCTAAAGCTTTTTAAATGCTCAGTTGTAGTAACTAGGAAACATAATTGTCATAGAGTCTAAAACTGCACACAAGAAAAACTGAAAGTACACTGCTGGTCTGCAGAGAAAAGTTTGCTAGTTAAACTAGATTTTGATTTTCTCAAAATCAAATTTTTTTCAAGTTTTCTGCTTTTCTAATATTCGATGTGGTCAATCTTAAAGTGAAAGGTTGTAGTTTCACTTTTATGTTCAGATTGAGTCATACATTTAAACTTTAACGAATCATGAGAGCAAAGCAATCAAACAAAACATTGACCTGTGAATCAAAGGTTTGTAAAAGATGCCCCACCTGTCAAACAGAGAGACACGCCTTCTCAATCAATTCAATGCAAAGTTGTCTCCAAACTTTTGAGTGATCATATATGTGATTCATTTCAAAAGATCAAAACGTCACATTTGACCTCCTGCTTGGAAGGATTTCTGTGTTACATTTAACCTGGTTCATTTCCTAGCACAAACTCAGCTTTTAACTGCAATGATTTTCAGCAGTGTTCAGGTAGAGACTACTCCAGAAACCTCATGTTAGTCAGTTCTACAAGACGACCACTGACATAAGATCAGATCAATAAGATTAGCTTTAATGTCCAAAGGAAGTTATTCTTGGGGAGAGCATGGTAAGGCAAGGTAAGGTGAGGCACGGCCCTTTTATATGTATTGCACTGTTTTTTGTTTTTTTTTTTAGCAGCAAAGTGATTCAAAGCGTCTTACATAATTAGAAGGAAAATAAAAATAACAAAAAAGCAAAACAACATGACATTGAAGTGGCAAAGTAAGAGAAAACAATGACAGGTTGATAAAACAAATTCCCCTTTGTTTTATCAAAGGGCAATTCTAACCAAATGGGATTTTAGCCTTGATTTAAAGGAACTCAGTGTTTCAGCACTTCTGCAGTTTTCTGGAAGTTTGTTCCAGTAGTGTATAAAGACTAAGAACTGCTTCATTTTTTGCTGCTCATTTTGGAAATGCGGAGTAGAATTTAACCACAACCCCAGAAGACATGAGCAGTTTGGAAGGTTGACATGGCAGCAACAAGCCTTTAATGTATTTTGTGCTAATCCAGCTGGTTGATGCATAATCCAGTCAGGATTAAAATCTTAAAGACCATTACAGTAAAGACAGTATTATTCTGTCACTATTAAGATCTCTCAATAATTTTATTTATTTTATTTATGTGCTTAAAGATTCATTAAACTGCTCAACAAGACAGAAGCCCTTGTTCCAACTCCAAAAGCTTGATTGTAAAATCCCAGCTGCATGCAAGGACAAACCAAAACATTTTCTGGAGAAAACGTTGCTGAGCTGAGCTGTGACAATGACAAGAACATGTTCGGAGTAGTTCAGATGAAGGTTTCGAGTCTAATTATATAATTCCTGTTGTCAAGCACGGTAGTGACAGCATCATGGTGTGGGATTCTTGCCAGTGAGGGGCCTAACTAACAAACAGCTAGATGATAAAAATTTTCACCAATGTTTTATCAAAATGCAATAACACATGGAATAATTGCTATGGATACAACAAAATAACATTAAGCGTTAACCCAGTCACAACTGTATATTTACGAAAAAAATGTTTGAAAGTCAGTTGAGTGCCAGGAAAATATATCTGACAGAAGCTTGCTGACAATGGCTTCAAAAAGTGTGTGGCTGACAGTCAGCAAGCTAAGGGCCATTTAGATAGAGAAAGAGGAAGAATTTAATTTGTCCTGATGTTGACAAGATAATTAAAATTTGTGCTGCAAAGTCGTTGAATTTAGTACATTAGTCATCTCAGAACTGTTACATAATACCTATGAGTGTATGTAGACTTCTGAGCTGCTTTCTATGAACGTTTCCTTAAAAACAACCCTTTAAAATGTGCAAAACAGTTCAGAAGATCAGCATTTGTTTTTATCTTGCCTAGCAAACAAAAGAGAGGATATGACTTGAACATTTTCTGTTAAAACAGGAAGAGCGTTGCTGCTTGTGGAATAATGGAGTAACCGGAGAAAAATCTATGATGTAACTCACTGCCAAACAGTATATAAACACCAAGCCAAAAAGAGAAAATCTAAAAAAAAAAAAAAATTAATCATCTCCTAAAAAGGATTTTCATCTAGTTCAAGTTTTGTTAGCGTTATGAACTTCTTTCTAATGACGCTATTATCATTTACTGGATATTTTCACCCAAGTGCGAATGCCAATACAAGTTTTAAACTAAGCATATTGCATGAGTACTTTTTAAGCAAAACTATTATTTATTTACATAAAAAGCAAAGTAATAAAGTGACTTGTAAATTACTGGCTATTAACAAGCTATTTACTGGCATTTTTTTTAACATAGTTTAGTTTGGGAAACTATGAACAGCCTCCCAGTGGTGGGTAATATTTGGAGTAATTTAAATAAAATTTAAACCTTACCATTACACAAAGTAATCTTATTCTATTTCTGTATAAAGTAACAGAGAAACAGAGTATTTCTCAGTTGCTTTATGTTAACGGCGAAATTAAGAGTTGAGAAAAGGGCACTCACTTTGCACAAGACACTCGCTGAAAAGCAGAACCGCTCGTGTTGCGGTTCTTGCATTCCCTCTCAACCTTTTGAGCAAAAAACACTGAAAACACAAACAGAAAACTGTTAAACAGTTTAGAAAACAGTTTTTAAAATTCATTAAAAACTGTTGTCTTTATCTCACCGTTCTGAAGAACACTGATGAGCGTGACAACGACCAGCAGGTAGATATTTTCCACCACTTTGCAGGACTCCATGATAAAATCGTAGTAGCTCGGTGGACGCTGAAGCTGGGCTGGACAATGCTGCTCTTTCACATTCAGGAACTTCTATTTAAATCCAGACACATATATGCTTCCCTTACTGACAATACGTATGCTACTATTGCACCTTCAGCAAACACACAAAGATTTTAGCTTCCTCTTTATGTAAATGATGCTCTGGCTCAACACAGAGGTCTGTGTGTCTGTTCGTGTGTGTGTGTGTGTGTGTGTGTGTTTATGTGTGTTATGTGTTCATGCACCAGTACACTAGTTTACTCCTTTGCAAATTTTGTTCCCAACATGGCAGATCATTTTTATTTCTGGTGAAATTTCTAGAGAATGGCGATTATATTTACTTAGCAGGAGTTCCCATATAGTTCCTCTACATTTGGTAGACCAAGACAGAAAAGGGCATTATTGTGGAAATTAAATTAAATTTAAAAATACTTTGTGAAATAGAAGTAAATGATACAAATGGATACTTAAATTTTTTTTTAAATATTTTCCTTTACTTGAGCTGTCTCCTACATGGCTGGCTTAGACTTTCCCTCCACTTTACATGTCTAATAGTTTCTTCTCTATTGCTTGCTTGTCTGACTAATACTCTCCTTTCCCAGCTTGCCAGATTAGGTGGACTGCCATGTCCCAGGAAGTTGTGCCACGGTCTTTCTATTCTGAGATGATGGATTGATTAGTGCACTGTGAAATGTCGAAAGCCTTGGAAGTTGTTTTATAACCTAACCATGATTTATAAACGTTCTTCTTTACATGTGTGGTGTGTTCCTTGACTTTCATTACGTTTCTTCACAAATATTCTCTAACAACCTGTGAGGCTTTAAAAGGACAGCTGGATTCATACTGAGATTAAATCAAAAGCGGATTCCATTAACGAATTAGTTGACTTTTTAAGACAGCGCGGTTGCAGTGGTTTTTATTCAGGGTTGCCAGAATAATTGGAATCGCAGATCTATTACATTTCTGAATGTCATATTGGCTACAAATAGAAATGTAGCTTATAGAAAAGTAATGAGGAAGTGAGCTGCGTGAGTAAAATGATTTAGCATTAATTTTAGTCAAACAGCGCCTGCATGTGGAAAAATTGTCTCCTTTGTTCTTCCTGTTTTTAAACAGCCTTGACATTGTCTACTGTGTAATGAACGTATCCCATCAAATACCCAATGGTTTTTCAACATGAATTTAAGTTTTATACGCAATAGCAAACTCTTCTTGAATGAATACCTATTATAAATCCCACCACATGACGCGTCTGGATAAGACTGAGAAAGAAGCCCGGACCGAAACGAAATATAAAAAGCGAAAACCTGCGATCTATTACTGACCTGTCGCATTGAAAGTACTGTACTGCACTTGATGCACGAAATAAAAAAAAATAAAAATAAAAATCAGAGCCCGGATAACATGTATATGTTTACTTTGACGAGTTTAAGTGTTCAATTAAGTCCCATATGGTCTAGCGGTTAGGATTCCTGGTTTTCACCCAGGCGGCCCGGGTTCGACTCCCGGTATGGGAACTTACCGTTTTGCTGTTTGCTCTTTATTCTGCGGCTTTCATACTTATTCAGTCCCAAAGTAAAAGTGGCAGTGCTTCACGGCACTCTTACCCAGGGGTGAAAGTAGTTTTAAATTCTTGGGGGTACTATGACAAAAGTATATATAATGTTGACTGGCTATTAATGACTGGCAATGTTGGCACCGCGAGATGCCATGAGACCTAAATTCTGAACGTCATGGCATGGAGTGCATCCCAGTTTTCCATGTCTGGCATATAACCATTCATTTTAGCTTTTAAACTGGTTCTATTGATCCTGTGTCCAGACAGAGGGATAATCAGTAGCCTAGCATCATGACCTGTTTGTTCTGAAGATCCTGCAGCATCCACTTCTCTTCCTAACATGGCGCCTCCTCACTCTGACTCTCACACTGACAGGAGGAACCACAGAGCTCTGTTAAGTTAAAACACATCTTCTGAAGTTGGGATATTTTTCCTCCAACAGGTTCCAGAGGAATTACCTCAAACCAGATGTTGGACTGGATTTTATTTCAATGCCATTTGTGAATGTTAGAGCCTCAATTTCAACAGTGGAGCTTTAAAGGTTGAAAAACGTCATTTTGGCAGCAACATCAATATTTCCACTAAATAAGAGACAAAAAAATAGTTTGATAGAGGAAAAGCCTCTCAGACTCTAAGCTGAATGTGAGATGCCAGAGAGCAATAAAACTATTTTTTTTAAATTAGACAATTAATTTAATTTCACATAATTATCGCGGTAGAAGCCATTTGTTAAATACTTATTGAAACATATTTACCGTGCTTGATGTTTGTTGTGAATGGTATACTCACAAAGAACGAGATAATTAGTTCAAATTTGTCGTTTATTGAACGTTCAGTAATTACAGCGGGTGTAATGCGCCAAGGTAAAGGCGCATAAAGGTAAAATACAGGCACAAGGTAAAATAACTCCTACCAGGGGTGAAGCGCACCCGTTGCCATGAGCCGAGCAGGGACTACATTAAAAACATATCATTCAGTCCGTTACGATATCAGGTTTTCAGGCTTGATATTTATTTTGTGATTATTAATAAGCCTCTCATGAACACAGCGGTGGTTGATTAGTTAATTTTAAACTCCTGCTCTGCTAGTTATTTTAATAATGGAACCGAAACGCACAGAAATTGCGCAGCACTTTGTTGAAATAATAATCACTGAGATTATTATTGTTGTTGGGTTTTGTTGAGAAATCAACACGTTTTATTGATTTTTTTTTTTACTGTTCTTTAATAAAGTTATGAGCGTTTTGATTAGGAGTCAGAGCAGGACGTGCCGTCGTTCAGTTTGTCACCTAATGCCGAGATCGGCTCAAAACCTTCCGATCAACGTGTTGCTCCTCTGCTCTAGCAAAACACGAACAGTTCAGAAACAATATGAAATGGGGAAAAAAGCTGTTTATTAACTGATTATGTCGTGTTTTAGATTGTTCTTGGAAAAACTAATCAGTCACGGCTGCACAGTGAACCCATTGATTCTTTACAGCAGACAGCCGCTCCCCTCTCTTGCAGTACTCGACTTTCACCCCTGCTCTTACCATCACAAACTTCTGAATGTTTTACTCGTTTGTTATTCAATGTTGCATGACTGTTTTTGTGTTTAATGATGTTAAGCACTTTGAAATGTCTTGCTGCTGAAATGTGCTATGCAAGTTAAATTTGATTTGATTAAAAAGTAAATGCAACTTAAATCAAAAGCAGTAGAAATATTTTATTACATCAACAGCTGGCCAAAGGTTGATAATTTACAAATGAACTAGAACTTCAAATTACTTTAATGACATTAAAAACCTCCCAGCTTCAAGTAACTTGTAAAAAAAAAAAAAAAGTTTCTGCCTTTAACCAGGCTTCTGCATGATCTTTTTACATACAGTACTCAAGAAAAACAAAGTGCAATGTTTGAAAAAGCTAAAAAAAAAAAAAACATTTACAGAAAAAAAATTATGATTGAGTATTTGCTGTAAAATTGTAGTCGAACACAAACTGAAGGACTCCTACGTAAATGAACAGGCGAGGCAGCTTGCAAAACCATCTCACATCATGTTCTTACAGTTAACTGTGCTTGTAGTCTTCAGTGTTAATGAAAAGTAAAAAGCTAAAGTGCACCAGCGTCCTCAATCTCTGTCGTCAGGATAAGAAATGCGAGAAAAACTCAAACTCCTCCAGGAAGTTGTGACCTTCATGCTGAGTTGTTTGACAGTTGGTTGGAGTCACAGCTCCAGCACCGCTAACCACACAGTCCAGCTGGTTCGCCCCGTCCTGCCCGCTAACCAACATCTCCAGGAAGCCAGTGCTGTCCGGGGAAAGGCTGCTGGCTGTCATTGCCGGGGACAACAGGTCAGAAGAGGCGTAGCCGTCGTAGGTGCTGGAGCTCACGGTGCTTGGAGAGTTGAGGTTGGTGCTGTCCGGTCGGAAGTGGGCTCCTCCTCCGGTTCCCAGCAGCTGGTTCAGCTTGGCCAGCTTCTTTTTCTTAGCTTTAAGCTTCTTCAAGAGTTTGTATCTGAGGGTTTCAGTGTCACTAAGACCTGAAGAAATCTTTGAGCTTCTTGTTTTTTTAAATGAAGATATTTCAGTGAGCAGAGGAGACGTACCAGACGTCCAGGTGACAGGGGCATGGTGGTCAGATAGGATAGCTGGAGAGGATGGAGGAGGAATGACGGGGTTGGGCTTCTTTGCACCAAAGCCACCGTACATCTCTGCAGCTTTTGGTGGGAGACCCGTACGTTCTTCTGTACTGAGCGGAGGTCTGGGGACTCTGGCAGGAATTGGGGGCTTCTTCACCGGGTCGGGATGAGATGGCTTCACTTCAGATGTTACGCCATTTTGTGTGGGAGGAGGATGTGAAATGTTTTTATGAGCTTTATTAACAGGGTGTCTGCTTAGTATGTAAGACCAGCGATCTTTCTGAGTCAAGAGTGGAGGGGAGAGGTTAATAGAAGACACCGCGGATGTCTGCTCTGTAACAGCAGCTGTGTTACTTTGCGCAGGGCAAACGGATTCGGGCAGCTCCAAGGGTTCGGGCGCCTCAGAGGGTTCGGGTAGCTCTGAGGGTTCAGGCGGAGGATCTTTGGAGGAAGCTGCTTTTTTACCTTTCCGCCTGCCGACGGTTTTCCTAAGGTTAGGTGGTCTGCTTTGTCGTTTTTTTGCATTGGGCACAAACGTGGGATCACTCACCAAGTTGTTCGACGACTCTGACTCAGATGAGCTGCTGCTGGGCGCAGACTGAGCATCGGTGTTGTGACACAAGTTGCCCCCTGCTGCAGGGACGGAGCTGTCCGGTAAAGAAGAAACTACATTTTCAGTCCTCATAGGACTACTCGGGTCTTCTGCTTGTTGTGTTGATACTTCTTCTGTGCTCAAGTCTTTCAAACTGGGAACCGCTTCAATCTCAGCTGGAAGAGGTTCTAGCAACACGCTGGACAGAGAGCAGAAGGACGGCTGCGTCTCCTCTTCCTCCTCCCAGAAGACAACATGGATTTCCTGAGTGGGGATCTGCAGGTGCTGGTGGGTCTCACAAGCATTTTTTAAATCATCATACTCCAGCCATGATCCTGAAGGAACAAACATGACAATCAGACATGGGTCAGGTTAAATTAACGCAGTGCTTCTCAATTACAGTCCTCAGGCTGTCATCAAGTACTGCAGAAGGCTGTTAACCAACCACAGATTCAATCCAGGTGTGTGGCAGAAGAGGAAGGGGGCTGGAGGACCAGAATTGAGAAACACCGAATTAACAGAAGCCATGTGGTTGATATTCTGTTAAACTGAAACAGACTTAAGCAAAAAGTGTGAAAAAAGAACCACAAAACTGAACAAATGTTTAAATTAAGCCTTCGTTATTGCACACACTTTTATACCAGTTCCTTGTTCTGCTCTTTATGGAGTAACTGGGAGCGTAATAAGCCGACAAATTGCATTTTAATTAGTCGGGTGGGTGGTCAGCCTGCAGTAGGCCACTCGAAGCATGCCAACCTTCGCTGTAAAATACCGTTTGTGTAATAAGAATGACCAGGTTTTATTTATTTATTTTTTGCAACACCAAGTAATTACAAACAGTTGAATTTGGAGGATATTTTTAGGTAGGGAAATGTGTAGGTTTCTTTCAACCAGCTGACAGGAAGTGCACAGCAAGAACAGCCTCTCTCTTAAGATGCTGCATTTAAAATCCTACATCCACAACAGAAATCTAGAGTGCAAAAGAACTGAGTTTAAAGACAAAAACAAAATCAGTTCATACAAGGACCAATGGCCAGATGGGGGAATGAATGCATGAATCAACTAGTAGATGGATCAATGACTGACAAATAGATGAATGATGGGATGAATTAAAGGGTAAATGGATAAACAACAGGAGAGACTGATCGATAGATATTCAACTGGTTGTATGTAGAAATACAAAAACATTATCAGATTGACAATCTAACTCACAACCTTCAGATTTCCAGACAACCACTAATCTTTAACTCCTACCATCCTCATTGTACATCCAGGTGATGAAGTGGTTGAGTCGCTGGCTGTACTGGATGATGGCGGTCACTGAGTAGCGTTTCCCCTGGAAGCTGAAGGCGTAGTTCCTAACGTTGTTGTGAGGAAGCCCCTCTACAAAGTGCAGTGCAAACACTGGAGGTACACTGCAAAAAGACACGAAGAAAACAAGTCTGAGACTGAATCAAGTTACTTTACTGAACTTACTTTACTTTGTTGAACTTACTTAGACACGCTTGATAAGTGCAGGGCTGCAACTAACGATTCTGATAATCGGATAAAATAAATTGCCACATTCTATACATTTTTCATTTCACTACTTAAGCAGTTTTGTACCATATTAGAAACACATTGAAAAATGCAAATGAATAAGCATATCAATTCATTGTGTTAATAGGAAGGTAAACATTTTACAATAATGCAAAACAGCATTCCTTTAGTGAATTTGAGCAGTCACTGAAGCCGTTTTAATCTTAAATGCAAAATGCATACATTCATATTTTGTGCAGTTTTGGCTTAAGTACTGATGTGACATGACATGGCCATTTTTTTTGAGATTTTATACTCTGGTTAACGATTAAGCAATTACTAAATTAGTTGACGGTTATTTCAATAACATTAATCATTTCAGCACTAGATAAATATGGAGCTTTACCTCTCCAGTGACATCGTCCTCCTCTCGTTCTTCTTGCTGCATGCATTACAAGGAGCTAAATGAGCTGCATTGAGAGGAGTCCAATCAGACACAATATTTGTGAAAGTTGGGAGAGTTTTTTCAACCCTGAAGAGGAAAACAAAAACAGATAAAACAAATGGAATAATCCTTTTATTTACTGAAACAAAAATCAGTAGATTAATATGTTAAACTGAAGGAATTTCAAGCAGAAATAAGTTTAATATTTATCAGCCAGAATCCAACTTAGTGCCAACATTCGTTATAATATATAACTTACAATGGGAACTGTGAGGGAAATTATTCTAAGTTCTCAAAATTACACAAAACATTAATACTTTAGAAGGATAAATTAAAATTCTAACTTAATATTGGCTTTAGATTAAAAAAAAATAGATCTAAGAGTTTTAAGTTTATGGATGTTTCCTTTTAGGCTTCCGTTTGATTTATCGCACATAACAAACCATCACCCACCTTTCTTTTGTGACAACTTTGCATGCGCTGCACTTAAACTCCCAGAGAAAAGTTGCTTGGAAGAGATGCTCCACCCAGGAGTCCAACTTGAGCAGAAGAGGCATGGCAAAAACAGGAGTTTCCCTCTGACCTGAAACACAAACACACAGCTCAGAGAAAGACTGCATGTCTGAGATCTGATGTAAGCTGTAGCTACACACCATTTCTGAATGCTTTTAAACAAACAAATGTCAACAGCCTCAATATCTTAAAGCCAAATACAAAGAGTGAACCTCTCCTGTCTGCATCAGCTTGTTTTTCTTTTCCTTTACTTTGAGTATTCAAGAAAAAAGAAATGCTGCCACCCTCATAAATGGGGCAAGATGTGTCATGTTTCATAATAGCTGCTTTAAAAGCTCAAATTCAGCCTTTTACATTGATACAAGGATTTATGATGACTGATTTTATCCGTCGAAGAAACATCTGGCTTAAGCTGTTACAACATCTTAAAATGTGGATCATAATAGCTGTTTAAGTCTGGTTCATTCTTGAGAACAACTTCCAGATTTTTAAAGGTGTAGCGTTTATCTGTTCTATTATATGCAAGTATAGACATGATGGGGATTTCCAATCGTACCACTCGGGGAGAAGAATAGTTCTGTGACCCAGAGATGGTTTCGGTCTGAAATGTGCAGATTGACCCCAGAACAAAAGCGAATGACATTGTAGAAGTTGGCTGAAGCTGGTAAGACAGACTGACTTGGGCTGGAAGGCCAATCAGCAAGAAAAAAATCCTTTACTTCAAAAGAAAATGCACACAGAGCATGTCTTCATTTCTGGAGAGATGCTCTGTGGTCTGATTGAACTAAAGTGAAACCGTTTGGCCATAATGACCATCATCCCTCTTGTACGTCTGGAAACACCATCTCAATCGTAAAGCAAAGAGATGGCAGCATCATGCTGTGGGACTGTTCCGATGTAGGTGTAACTGGTGCACTTCATGTATTCACGAAGGAAGAAGATTATGTGGAAATACTGAAGCAACATCAGGCAGAAAATTAAAGCTTTAGCAAAAACAATAACACAATACAAATGGAGAAAACTAACATGATCTTACCCAGTTTGCATTGCAGTTTGGGTTGCAGTAGCTTGAAAACAGACATTCTGAGACTCTGTAGGTCAACATGGGCTTTTTGCAGCACGTGACTCGGCACCCGGGGAACACCATCTAGCCAGAAACAAAAATCAGTCAAAACAAACACAGTCAGATCCTGCATCATGGTTTTAATAACATCTCCCAGAGAAGAAAGGTGCAATAAAATGAACCATCACTTTTCTGTTTCAGTTCTTTAAATGAGGGTCTAACCAAAGCAGTAATATTTAAAGCAATCTTTAAATTACGCAACAAACGAAATACTATTAAGGCCACAGTTGGTAACTTTTATACAAATTCATTTTTTACATACTTGTTAAAACTTTCACTATATCCTGACAGCATAACATGAAACAGATAATCTGGGGGGCGGGGGGGAATCAAGCTCCTTTGCCTCCTCCATGTGGTTTCCATGGTTATTGTTAACTAAAATTAATTAAGTACTGAAAACTGAGAAAACATTTCCATTAACTGAAATAAATAAAAGTGATAATTAACAGGGAAAGACTATGACTAACTGGTACTCCATCGTGCGTTTTTAAAACTAAAACATAGTGAAATTATAAACGTAATACTTCAATTTTGTGTTTATGAGTCCATGTCTTTGTCCCCCACCCACACAAGCAGTAATCCTACTGGCAGAAAATGACGACAGCAAGAGTTGGGAGAAAACACCAGTCATTTAGTTGTTGAACAATAACTGAATACATTATTGGAAATGGCATCTTCTGCAGAGTATTAGTTACTCAATCGATGCATACATAACCATAATACTTTGTGAATTCTGCGCATAAAAAAGCTAAAACTACTACCATGACGAAGAAAAACTAAACTACAATATTTAACTAATAAAAAAATAGCAAACACACTAAGAACTAATTAAATCTACCTAAATCAGTCAGAAAGTGTTGTGTGTTTAATGAAAAACACACAACACGTGACTGACAGCGCTGTGACCCTCCTTCTGGCTATGATTGGTTGTTCCTGGCCAATCAGAAGCAACCTGCTATGTTTTTCTGCAGATGGCAGTAGGACCACAAAGAGGCAAAGGGCAGATTTTTTCACAGATTATCTGTGAGGACATGGTGAGAGTTGAAACGTCTATGTCAAAAACATATTAAAAACATAACTTGTGTGTAATTCTCACACTTCCATGCTGTTTATGCATTAAATAAAATTACCTTTGTCAGTTTGCTGATGTTCCTGGACTGCAGCACAGATGTCTTCATGTTTTCTCAGCAGTTGCCACACAGACGAGCGCTGAGGCTGACGTTCAGGTCGAAGTTTTCTCAGGCTCTTACAGTTCACCAACACAGCCAGCAGAGAGTCCAGCCAGCACAGGTTGTTGCTGTTTCTCCACAGAAGCTGTTTTGGAACAGAGACAAATTTGTCCAACGAATCCCGACTCTCTGAACGGAAACCGTTAACGTCTCGACACGGGGAGACGTCCGCCTCGAGGGATTCCTTCGTTGTCGGCTCATTGCATAGAGGCGATGAGGTTTTGATATAATCTGGATAAATGGCCTGACTGGAAGTGGATCTGCTACATGTGTTCAATGGTGGAACATTGTTCTGCTTTGCTGCATCCGGGTAGACAAGGTGAGGAGAGGGAGAAGGGGGCTCTGCTCCATTACTAGCCAACAAAACGTCTGAAGACGATCCAACAGAACTGGAGCATGCAGGGGGAGCAGGATCATCCCTGTCCTGAACGTCTCCGTCGTCCCAGTCCGCTGTCTTGAAATCTGGACTTTCCTTGTGGTATCCATTCCCTATTTCACTTCCAGTGTTTGGGTTTCCTTTGTGCCCATTTATCACAGAGTTTAAAGAGCAATTCTCTAGAGAGCTGACAGGCACGTAAGAAACACTCTGTGGCCGGAGATCGCCATGTTCGCTTAGTCGCTGCCGTTTGAGCGGAGATTCAATCACGTCTTCCACAGCCAAGGCGTTTTTCCTTTTGTTCCCAACCGTAGGGTCCACAGGAGCTAGGCTAGCCAAAACATCCTCCAAGGGCCGAGTAACCAGCGGGAAAAGACACTATATGGGAATACATACACATTTATTAACCACAGTCAGAAAAACAAACATATGAACTACACAGATTGGATGGAATTTATTGTAAAGATCAGAAAAATCTGAAAATCAATGTGCTACTGCAGTAAAATAATCTCACACTAAGGAAAAAATCCTAATTCGGAAATATTGATGCTCCTGTCCCATCATACACACCTGACCAGAACTGTGAGACTAGCAAAGAAATGACAAGTATTCATTTGTTGTTGTGGTTATAACATGAGCTTTAAAATGAAAAAAAGAAGAAACAGGAGCAATAGATAAAAAGATTATGCAAATAATGAAAAGCATTTAGACTCATATCGGCTGTTCATCAGCTAATCAAAAGTTTAATTCCAGCAGCCAAAAAAAAAAAAAAAAAATCATAATCTGCACACACTTTTGGCAATGCCATGCTCCCTAAATGGAAAAGATAAAACACAACACAAGTTGCCAGGTGGTAACATGAGCACTAGGAATACCTTAGCAACCAAAGTTGAGCAAAGTCTTCTATCTAAATCTAATCATTTAAATATGTTTATATTCTTCATAAACATTCTTCTTTTTCTACAAACCAAGCACAACTCTTCAACTTTAGCAAAAACATATGCAGGTCCACATGTAGGTTTGAAAAAACCCCCATCTCCATTCTGTTTACATTTTTTGGAGCATGAGCTGGATTTGCTCTGTTTACTTGCTGAGGCAGAGCCAGCTATAACATAGCTGAATTCCAAATATATGCAGTATATTTGGAATCTCATGCAGGATCAACTTGTTCTTGGTTTGATTTTCAATTTTCATGCCCTCTTTTACTCTTCGCTACAACTCCAGCAGTGAGCTTTGGAGTTATTTTTGGCTCAATTACTATCCTCGCTCATTGAGCGTGGTGGCGAGATAAATATGGGTCCTTATCCAGTCGTGTGACTGGTGGCAAAAATAAAGTAGGTCTCTGTGTCACAACATATTTGAACCTCTGGGAAATATAGTCAGGTTTTACTAATAAGAAGTTCCTAGAAACTCTCAATATAAAGTAAATAAATTACCAAATAAAATATTGTGTAGGAGGATTGGTTAAAGATATAATTTTGTTAAAACTATTTCCGAACATTTCTTTTTTTCTACAAAAGTCTGGATTTTTCAATGTCAGATTACATTACTGTAGTAACAGATTATTTTTACTTTAAGGCTTCTTACTCATGTTTACCAGAATGCCAACATAAATGTCTTTGTAGATGTGTTTGTGTGTAAACAGTATTGAGATTTACCTGTGGGTTTGTGCAGAGGGTTATGGATTCCTGGAGATTGATCCGGTAGGAGCGTAGGGCAAAGGTCAACCCTTTGGAGTTACACCAAGGACAGTCCTCCAGTGAAGCAGCTCTTTCCTGAACCTACAAAACAAAAATCAAACATTCACAATCTCACAAGTAAGGTTAAGTCAGGTTAAGTAGATTGAAAGGTGGGAAACTGTTTTATATTTTGGTTTACACTTTGAAAGTTTTCATAGATAGCAATAGTTCATGTGCATGTAAGAACAGAAAAGTAAACAAAGAAAAGAGAAAGTGAGACATCAGCCACATGTTTCAAACAAACAATACTTTCGCCTTTTACTATCAGATTTCCAGTTATGCTTGATTTCATTTTTCATTCTTTGTTTCTTCTATTAATTTGAATTGGTACTGTCCAGTCACAGTGCCTCTCTCAAATACAATTCAGCTTTGCGCAAGTGACAACAATGAGAGGAAACTGAGTTCCACTGACTTTTCCCAAATACCCCGCCTGCAGTGAGGCCAAAGCCTCCAAACCAATGCTTTCACCAGACATTGGCAAACAGCTGTTGCTCCTTGGTTCCACGGCTGCCCGTTGCCGCTCAGAACTTATCACCGCGGCCCGGCTCATGGTCAGAGGAGCTGAGGGGGAGGATACAAATGAGCACAGAGCACAGGTTACAAACTTAGGAAAATGCATGGGAAAGAAGGTTAGATTCAGAAAGATTTTTTTCTATTATTTGAATAGTTGGTCCTGTCTTTTTGACCTCATCTTGTACATAAAGGAACTGAAGCAACTATTGCTGAGCCTGGGTCTGTTTTTCCATTATTGCACAGATTTTTTTGCAGCTGAATCATAGTGTCTGTGTTTAGCTGTGTTTCTCTCCTACATGAAGCCACTGAAGAAACTACACTTGGTATTAACTTTTTCATTTAGTACTCCACAGTCAGTGCCTCTACATTTTGTGTGTGCGCATCTAATCTGTCTCCTCCAAACGCCTGAATCTGAGCAATAGCTGCTTGTTTAGCAAAAGGGACTGCTGCAAAGTTAACAACACAATGCCATCAACTAGCCACTATCACCACAAACAAAAATGAATGAATGTGACTGTGTTTCTGTAAAACAAAACTAGAGATGACATTTGTTGTGAATCGGTGGTTTAATGTAACTAACCCGAAGCAGATAAGGAGTATGCACCCAAAGATAAGAAAGGAGCAGCGATGTATTACTTTAATCTCTAGCTGCACAGTAAAAACTCGGATCACTGATTGAAACAGTTTTAAACCTCAGCAACAGTATGAGCAAAAGAACAAAAAACAAACATGTTTTATAAAAATCTCGATATACCTTCATACTGGTATTGGGCCGATGTTTTGTGCAAAGACGTGTTTAAAAAATGATGAACCTTTACACATTTGTTATCTGCACAATGCAATCAAATTAACAAATACATTAGTATCTCCATTGAAAAACTCCAAAATGGTGAGACTATTGTTCTATAATTAACTGTAACCTTGGTTCTTGAATGTTCTATCCATTCTCAAATAATTGTGAAATTATTTGTAGATGGCTTGGCTACAAATATTTTAGAGAGGTTGTGCTGCACGTTGTCTATCATTTACTAATGAGAGTGCGTGGATTGTTTAGGGCGTATAATGTGTTTATTACACACCTTACATTCAGTGGCACTAATAGTTTTGTTTAGTACAATGACAATAAAGTGTAATCAAATAAAATTCATCCAACATTCCATTTTCTAGACTTGCACAGTTGCAGGAGGGCGGTGGTTTCATTTTCCAGCCCTTAATGCTTGAGACGCAGGATACAGGTTATCCAACACTTCATAAATAACATACATGACTATGTTCAGGCAGTTTTAATCATTTGTTTTATATTGGTTTTATGAAAAGGCCAATTCTGACCAGAACGCTCATGCTGGCTTACCATCAACTTTCTTGCATTAAATAACACTTTTACTCATTTTTCCTCCATTTTTAGGGAAGCCTGTCTTGTTTTTTTTTTTTTTTTTTTTTTTTTTTTTCCCTTTTGCTTTTTTTAATTTTAACTCAAA
>NW_015113126.1:191444-207123 GCF_001443285.1 Poecilia latipinna | reverse complement strand
TTTTTTGCACCTTTGCATCTTCTTAATTGTAACTCAACAGGCTCCAGAGGAAAATGTTACCTAATCTGCTGATTTTATTCTAATCGAGTTCTGTCATAATATTGAGTCCAAAGTTTGTAAAAAGGTAAAAAAAAAAATAATAAATAAATAAAAATCTAAGAGTAAATGAGTGGACATACAATTTGTGTCCACTGGTGGTTCATCAAAAACACTACAAATCCAGTTTCCTGCTGACCACAGTAGTATAAAATGTCAATTAAAATATAAAGGCATCACCATTACTTAGGGACGTTTTAGAAAATTCTGCTTTTATCAATTAAAATCACATCAAACAGTCAAATAACATTAAAATTGTCAAGGTACTGAATATTACTTTTAAAGTGTTAAATAATATTGGATGCACACCGACGTAAATGTGTTAGTTATTTTAAAACACATCGTGTACAAAGTGAACCTGAGTGTACCATGAGGATCTTCTGCGACCATAAAACTGTTCTGAATTCAGACACAGCATCTATAAGCGGCCTACGCCATGATTCTACTGGAAAGGCAATATCGTCAAGTTATAAACTAAAGCATACGACAAAAACTAAGCAGCTTCCATTTTCAGAATCATTTAGTGTCTGAGCACATCAACATAACTTTCTTTATACCTGGAACAACTACTCTCTGCTTAACTCAATGTTCGGACGACAAGAAAAGCAGTTTGAATTAATGTAGTATCTGGAAATAAGAACAAGGCGACTTATTGAATTAATAATTCCTCATAACGCACACTACCTTAAGTGTGACTTGTTTGTAGGATGAAGTGTGAAAAATCCGGGCACTTTGAAACCTGTCCTAAGTCCATGTCTTCAACTATGCAACAGCACACGAGAGAGACTGGTACACTACAATATTACATGACTTTTTACGCTTGTTTCGACTCTTAATGCTGTAGAGTTAAATTAAACTCTACAGGATAAAGTAATGAATTCTAGAAACAAAAATATACCTTGGACCATGCAGTTTTGACGGATAACACGATGCTAACCAACTAGCTTTGTTAGGTTAGCAGCGTGCACGTTTTTCCTCTTCAATCATTCAAAGCAATACATACCAGAACCCGCGTTGAACTGGGTTTAATTCGGTGATGTTTAATAAATAAATCCATTCACGCAGCGTTTAACTTTTTATGCCCACCGGTGCAGAGACTCCATGTGCATCTCCTGACAAACTCGTAACAGAAACGTTCTCCTTCCGCCCGCCGCCGGTGTTGTGCGTCCGCCTTTGTCTTCCCCCTTCGTTGAATGACGGCGTCAGCTGAACTCCACCTGGTAGATCGGTGCAACTGCAAGAGCTCAACTTATTGTTCATATCAACTTAACACTGCACAGCATATCAAACCAGCCCCAACCGGTTTGGCTGAATTAAAAAGCTCTACCGCGTTTAATCAAACTGATCACTTGACTTCCCGTTTTCTAAGAGCATGCTATATGTTGTTTACATTTCTGAATGTAAAATAGAAAAGTAAACTAGAATTCTACAAAAAAACAAAAAACAAACATCCTTTACAAAAATAGATATAATTGTTTACATGTTTGCTAACTTTGAAAGTAAAACAGATTCTGTTCCACTATCAGATCTTGTTAATGTAGATCAGAACCAGTGAACTGAATGGAAGAAACTACTCTAATGCTTTTCAACTTTGTTATAAACAGATAAAATCTCTCCATATATACTCTGTTTCTGACAGTGAATATTTATTGCATATATATATATATATATATATATATATATATATATATATATATATATATATATATATATATATATATATATATATATATATATATATATATGGCTTTTATTTATATGGAATCTGTTTAAGAACAGATAGGTGGGGGTGGGATGGGGTCTACATATGTCGCTCACTGTGTGTCTACTTCCATTGTGCCTTAACTCCCCCATCACACATTTACAACACACTCACAGACACGCAAACTCACACACAAACACCTCCCTTAACCCAATCCCACCTCTTGCACTCGCCCTCCTCCCTTAAGCCCCTCCTGTATCTGCAGCTCTCCTGTCCTCTATTTTCCTCTTGATGACAAAATGAATTTGCATATTTTTCCCAGGGAGTGCTCATTAGAATGCATAAACATGAGCCAGCTATAGCTTTCTGCCGTGGCATCTCCTGATGCAAAGGGAGGCACAGACAGGCAGCATCGCAGGAAGACATGTGGCCTGAGTCTGGGTTGTGATTGGCATTTGAAATTAGTTCATCCTTCTCATTTTTAATTCAAGGATGTGAATAAAGTCTTTGTCAGCCATTTTTCTTTGTTTCTAAATATGCTATTAGAAAGAATAATATCCATTTGAATTAGTTTGTTGCAATGCATAAAGACATCAGGGATAAGCACCAATTATAAAAATAACATATGATTATATTTAGAAGATCATGACCAACTCCCTTTCTTGTTTAAAGGGACAGAGAAAAAGGTTCTTACATTGTATGAACAAAAAAGGTCAAGCAACAAGAAAATATTGCAGCAGGCCCTAATAGTTTATTTGTGAAAAGTTTAACTAATGTTTTCATATTTTAAAAAATCCATATTTGATTTCAGATCTAAAGAGCAAATTTTGATATTAGATTTGTGCTAATAAAACTTCAGTGGTGCCTGCCACTTGGTGTACCGTCCAGCATCAAATGTTTTGTTTTGTTTCAGAGTTAGATCCAAAAATGGATCAGCTTTGGACTTTGAACCTAATTCACAGTCAGGAACCAACCTATGTTATAAATGAACAATAAAAAAGCTAATTTTTTTATGCTGAAAATTTGCTATTAATTCTCTACTATGGCAGCAATTTGAATGAAGAGTTTTGCAATATTTTGCTGTGACATTAGTCCTTAAATTCTAGAAAAGTTCTTTGCTAACAGTTGTTCTTATGTGATTTGTGTGCAATTGTCTGAAATTTCAGAACTGAGTCCGTCATCATGCTCAGGTTTTGGACCCGATCAGTAGCTTAGCTGTGAAAACTGAAGCTGTTTGCTGACTCTTGGTCCCTCCTTCTTCAGGCAAAAATTAAATACTTCAGTTTTGTTTTTATATAACCTAAAAAAAAAAGCTGTCATACCTATACAATGATTTGTCCTAACACTTGGGTTCAAAGTTACCTGGTGACAATGAAATATGTATCATCTGCATAACTATGGTAACTAAAAGTGCCAATAAAAATAATTCATCCTCTTGGATATTTTTCTTATTTATTGCTTTTACAAATCAAACATGATCAACACACTTTGGCTCTGAACATCCCCGGGAGTTCAGTTAAATACATCATCAAGGAATTCTAAATTATATGGATGGCACATTTGTAAATCTGCCTAGATCAGGCCATCCTCACAAACAGAGAGCGTATGCAAGAAGGGGACTAGTGAGGAAAGCCACCAGTACATCTATGAGTATGTTGAAGGAGTTACAAGCCCCATCAGCTGAGATGGAAGAAACTACATACAGCAGTTGTTGCCTGAGTTTTTACCAGTCAAAGCTTCATAGGAGAGTGGCAGCAAAGAAGCCACAGTTGGAAAAAAAAACTCATATTAAGGCTCGACTAGAGTTTGGCATCAAACAAGACGCTAAGTTTGGTGGTCACCAAACACTGCACATGAACACACTCACTGTGAAACACGGTGGTGACAGCAGCAAACCCTGGAAGGCTTTTTAAGGTAGAAGATAAAATGAATTCAGCAAAAATATAGGGAAACCCCAAAGGACAATTTGTTTTCAAATGCAAGAGCTTCAGAAAACATTTATTTTCCAGCAAGACAACAATCTGGAGCATTCAGCTAAAGCTACACTGAAAAATGCAACATTTTGTTGATCTTGATTGTAACATGACAAGAGTTGTTTTTTTTTTTGTTTTTAGCAAAGCTCAAACTGCATAATTTGTGTATTAGAAAGTGTTGCTTTTGATGTCTGCTTATCACAACAGCAAATACAGAAACATGACCTTTTCAGAATCTCTTGATTATGCAATTAATTCAGCAAGTGTAACAGCAGTATATCAATTTCTGATTTGAAGTTGTTTTGAAAAAATTGCAACAGTCACACTTAGAATAATAAAAACATGAACCCCTATCAACTATGCATAATATATTACAGAACTGAGGCAAAAATATTAAACAATACAAGAGTTCTATTGTTATTAAATCATTCCTACACATGAATCACAACATATTCAAATACATTTAAACTTACAATCTGTTTTACTAACTCATGCCTTATTGGGTTTTAATAGCTTATTAAAGTTGATTTTACGTAATCACATATCCCAGGTTAGCATATGAGGTGTCCTCTAACTGATAGGTCAGTGGTTAAATCTCCTAATCATCCATGAGACATGGTGCAAAAAACTATAACCCTACTTATTTTGGATACATTCACTCAAGTGAAAAGAAAGACAAATAAAGCTAATGCTACATTTTATATACAAATTTTAATGCACAAACATATTCCAAAGTGCTCAGGGGATCACTCTAATAGGGATGTGAGAAGTATACGATCCAAACCCCAAATTATTCAAACCCAGATGTAGATTTAAAGGAAAGGCTGAGAAAACTGAGAAGTTTGCTTTCTGACAGGAAGTGATGGGAGTGGGGGGAATAAAAAAAAGGAAAAATGACTGTCAATCATTACCTGTCGGTCTTGGTTATCAAGCAGAGATCAGCGATTTTCACTAAATTAGCACTTAAATTCATGCAAGAATGAGAATACCAACCAGATATATCATACATGGTCATATTCTGTGCAGTATGATTCATTGTAACTAGACAGAGAGTCACTGTCTTCTTATATTTGAGGTTTGTCAAAAGGGGTCTCGGATTCAAAATTTCTGCCTCAGGTCAGCAGCATTGTAACTCCTAGGATGTTGACAAGACCTCTGATACCTTGAAAATAAAAAAGAGCATCATTTTTAAATATAATCCCTCCCTAAGTTTCAGCAGCGCAAAAATACAATCAATTTCACATAAATATAACAACAAAGTGAATACTTTTTGGATAAAAAGGTACTCTCTAAATCTCCACAAACCGAAGACGCACAGTCATTTCTCAAAATGTAATACAGCAATAAGAAAATGGTATTAATTCAAAAAAAAAAAAAAAAAACATTCTAATTAGTTTTATACACCTTTTCCAATATTCAATGGAAAAATCTGTCTGTATAACAATCAAACTCTTTTTAAAATTCACTGTTTCCACTGGTATTTTAAACTAATTCTCTTAGGTTTTGAAGTTCTTCTTGCTGCCAGCCTAATTTTTCCACTCCCTCAAAGGAGTCTCAATCAGATTCAAGTTAGTTCTCTACTATGCATTCAAAAACAAAAACAAAACATGACTTGTAGTTGTTGGTAAACTGAAAATATCACTTTAAAACTAAATCTACTAGGGGTATGAATAATTTTGACTTTCAATTAAACCTATTTAAATAATGATAGAAACAAAAACGACAGCATCCAAAATAAACATGCTGCTGCATAAAAATGATTCCTTTCAGGTGAGACTTAATCAGATTCAGTTTTACTTCTTATTTACTCTTTAGTATCTAGACCTGTCTTTATCAGGAATAAGTATCTTTCAGTCAGCTACTGTACAGTGCCTTGCAAAAGTTTTGAACTTTAGCACCTTTTGTTGTGCTACATCAAAACTTAATTGTATTTGTTTAAAGTTTTATGTGACAAACCAAACTCAATTAGATCATAATTGAACAGAAAGTGATATTCAGTTCCAGTATTCAATACTTTTCAAATAAAACTTTGAAAAGCATGGCATGTAAATCATGCAAATGTTTTCAGCCCCTTTAGCTATCAAGCAATGGTGGACACAGAAAACTTGTGATGGAATTATTCTGGACTGATGAGACCACAAATGAACTTTTCAGCCAACATGCAAAGTGCAATATGTGGCTGAAACGCAACACTGCACAGCAACCAAAGCACACCAGAGTGAAACATGGTGGGTGTAGCATCATGCTGTGGGGTTGCCTGAGTCAAAATATGAGAGGATGAATGGAGTTAAATACAATATTTTTATACAATAAAAATACATAAATAAATGGCCAAATGTTTCCCTTCCAGCAGGACAACAATATACATCCAGAGGAGTCAATAGAACAGTTTAGATTAAGGTATGTGTTTTAAAGACCAGTCAAAGTCCAATCTAAACCCAAATAAGGACCTGTGGCAAGACTTAGAAACTGATTTTCACAGCTTTGTTCCACTCAATGTGACTACAGTTTGCTAAAAAGAATTAGAAAGCACATAAACGTGCCCATACTCCAAATACCTTGCAGCTATAACTGCAGCAATACGGGGTTCTACAAAGTATTGGCTATTGGGGTTGAATACAAATGCATGCTACAAATTTTCAGATTTTTAAAAAGTTTTATTTCCCTTTTGAAATTGTGCCACCCATTTTATTAATCTGACACATAAACTAAATTATGTCATAAAATGCATTGAGATTTGTAGTTGAAACATGATAAAATGTGATAAAAGTTCAAGGGGTATGAATACTTTTTCAAAGCATGCTCAAAATGTCAAACAAAATCTATTTTTCAATGAGAAAAAATAATTTTGAGAATGGTTATCCTCTGAATATATTAATCACTATTTGATGGGTGCCGTTATATATTTGAATTAATTTAAATACATGGTTATATGTAAAATATTGCAAAAGGCAAAATATATGTATCCTGATAGTAAAATATGTTGTATTTACTTGAGAGAGGGCAAGAAACTGGTGTAAAGTTAAGCAGCTGTGCCAAGTGTCCCTATATGATGGTCTATAAATCAGGAACATTGGGGTATTCAGGCACATATACAGAAATATTATTATGTTTTCATTTTAGAGCAAAAATCATGACATTGTTCCTTATCTAGTGGATGCCTGTCACGTAGAGGACGACTAACTACTTAATAGTAACCTTTAGATTAGAAACCGCAATGCTCCTTATACGCATTTTTAATAGCGTAATTTGCAAATAAGCTCAGGTGCATTGAATGGAATGCACCGTGGAGTCGTTAGCTTGAGAAGAGTAAAGCCCCTCCAACACGGCCGCGCAACATTTAGCAGTCGCCCCGTTCATCGTTTATAAGCGCTCCGCGTTCTCTCATTCATTTAGCTCGCCTACTGTACACTGTGCTCAACGTAGTGAATTCAATACTATGGCAAACACACTACACTACTACCAGCTTCAGCAGCATGCTCGGAACTCTAATGTTTTTGTATCCACCCGCCTCACAAAACTTCGGTGACGTTTCACAAAAGAGGGCCAATGGGACCTCGTCTTCTATTAGGACAATGAAAAGCCTCTGACCAATCCGAGGAGCCGCAAAGCGGGCGCTGGCCAATGGCGTGGAAGCGCCGTCGAGAGTAATGTTGAGCGAGCTGAAGACTGAAGACACTGCGTATCGCCTGTGTTCTCTCATAGACAGCCATTGCAGAGCATTGAGATCCAGCGATAGTCAGTTGGTAAGTATTGTACACACGAATATTTTAAGTGTTTCAAATGATGAAGATGGAGATAACAATCCTAAACATCTTACTTATGTGTTTGCCTTGATCAAACATGAAACGATCTTGTGTTTTTTAAATATATATATTTTGCAGAAAAGCTTTAAAAATAACAGCAAAATAGCCGGCTTTAATCGGGTAACATCACATTACTCTGCTTGAGAGTGGAGGGCAGACGCTCTGTTTAAAAAAAGAAGAAATAAAAATTAACCTTGGTTAAATTCGACGAATATTGCGTATTTTGGTAAATACGAATAATTTTGTATATTACAGTCATCCTGTTTTAAAGAAATGAAGTCGAAACAAGTTGTAGTTACCGTGTAAAAATTCAAGAATGTCTAGCGGACAACACGATAGGCGACAATGGTAGAAGACTCACCGTTAGCTAGCCATTGCAGTGCATTGCGAAGCTGAACGCCTGTCATGTGAAGACTGAGAAGAGTACAGATCCGAAATAAAGCCATAAAAAATCATAAAAGCACAAGAAAAATGAAGACCATCTCAAAATATGTTCGGATGATTATTTGTTTGTAAAACGTCACCCGAGAAGATAGTGAAAAAATTACCTCACGATCTGCGCTTTACTGTAATGGCTGACTGTATTCGCATAGGAAACCAGGCAGCGAGGCAAATGGGAAGCCAGGGACAGAGGCGCAGTTCGCTTCAACTTTTTCTGGCCGGCTTTTCTCGAGAAATAAACCGACAACTATTAAATCTAACCGCGGCAAAATAAAGTTCAGTCTTTCGTGAATCGAATGACGCCTCCGGGGTATTTTTCCGACGTTTGGAAAGGGTTGAAATCGGGGCTTGAAACGAAGTAGTCGCCGCGGTCGCTCTGCCCTCTATTGCATGCAGTGCAATGGCTGTGCGCTGACACAAAGAGAAGGAGCCATATTCTCCATGTTAGTGGATGAAGACGAGCGGCCATTAGGAGCTCATAGAAACCCAGTCAGTAGCACAGCCCGCTCATAGACACAGCACAGACCCAATGTATTACTATACAAGGCGGCTAGTGCAATAGGAATCAATCGGGGGAAATATTTTGTCAGGATCGCCGGCTTTTTGGACGTGTTTGTCGCGTTGCAAAGCGAACTGGGAGGCGGGAGGAGACATTTGAGGGGGACTTTCTTTCATGAAGAAGGCATTCTCACAAAATGGAAGAAGAAATATTGCCGTCGTTGTTGACCTCCTTTTCCTCAACGAGAGCCTTATATGCGCCATTACTACTCCGCTCGACGCAGCTTAGTTGGGACTTACAGCAGCTTTTAATGGGCGGAAAACGACACATTTTAGCAGAATTTTAAGCTTATTTAAATAAAAAGGAAAAAATCGGACTTTTAAAGGAGAAGTGTTTTATCACATTACAATGCATTTTTTTAGAATAATACGTTGAATAAGCACATTTTATTTAAAAATATCACTTTTTTGTCGAACTTCTTTTATCAAATAAAAACATAAACTCATGTCAAGGAGGGGTTCTTTTTAGTCTTTTTTTTTTGTTTTAAATTCACACTACATTCAACATAGAGTTAGAGGGTTAATGCTTCTCAGCTGAACTTGCGAAAACTTTTTACTGACCAGAAAGTCAGTTCCTTTAAAAACATTTACGGGTTATTCTGAGTGACTTGACGTTTCTAAGGCATTTTGTAGCCGCTATAACAAGAACGCGGGCCAGTGAGTTTTATGTTTGGGGCCACCGTGCAGATTGCGTCAATAAATAAAGTCATTTTCACCGCATCAGCTCCGTCATTGCTGGGCGGTTTATTTTAGTGGACTGCGTTAAGTGGTCCTAACTCGGTTTGACAGCAGAGGGGGCGGTGGGGGGGCTTCCGTTGATGCTCTCTTTTTATAGTAGGGCGTTTCAGAGACTGGTGGAAGTGTAAACAAAATCACATTTCGATTTATTAATTAAAATGATCCAGTCTAATATTTAAAAACGCAATTTCAGGACAAATTTGGAGCACATTCTAGCATGCCTTTTCCTTTTTTCTTTTTTTTTTGATCGACAGATCAAATAGTTTGAATTCTTTTTTTGTTACTTTAATCCATTAATGAATCAAAAATAAGAATATTTAATAGCTGATATACGCATTGATTAATTTATTTTTTTTGTTTTCTAATGTGAAAGAAACAGGTGTATCTTTGGCATTTGAAGATATACAGGTAATTTGAACCTCAGTTATTTGTTTACTAGATACTGCCATCAAGATGGGGAAAGATCCAACTAAACCGAGGGGGAAGATGTCCTCCTATGCCTACTTTGTCCAAACATGCAGAGAGGAGCATAAGAAGAAACACCCTGATGCATCAGTGAACTTTGCGGAGTTCTCCAAGAAGTGCTCCGAGCGATGGAAGGTAGTGCAAGTTCATATTTCCTGCGCTTCTGTTTGCATTTAAATAAAACAACTTCAGGAAAACATAAGAAATTAGTTTGTTGCAGATGGGGGGGGGTCAGTCATGACGTAACTTCTCTGCTTTCAGACGATGTCCGCCAAGGAAAAGGGCAAATTTGAAGACCTGGCGAAGCAAGACAAGGCTCGCTATGAGAGGGAAATGTTGAGCTACGTGCCAGCTAGAGGTGGCAAGAAGAAGAAGTTCAAGGACCCCAATGCTCCCAAGAGACCCCCGTATGTACCGCTTGTTAAAATTTAACCTTTTAAACCTTTTTTTTTTTTTTTTTTTGTTTAAATAACCGGCTCAATCTCATGTCTTTTGTTTTCCCCTTGTCTTCCACAGATCTGCTTTCTTCATCTTTTGCTCAGAGTTCCGCCCTAAGGTGAAAGGCGAGAACCCCGGTCTCTCCATTGGAGATGTCGCCAAGAGGCTGGGTGAGATGTGGAACAGCACTTCTCCAGAGGACAAGCAGCCCTACGAGAAGAAGGCAGATAAACTGAAGGAGAAGTATAAGAAGGTAAACAAACAAAAGTCTCCTGTTTCAATGTGCTCTTCTAACTAAAGTCCCAGCCTGGTTTCATCGTGCGGATGCATTTTATTCCTTCACAGGACATCGCCGCTTACCGAAAAGTGGGCAGCGCACCGGCGAAGGCCCCCGCCAAGGCCGAGAAGGATGATGACGACGACGATGAGGACGACGAGGAGGAGGAAGAGGACGACGATGACGAGGATGATGATTAAAATGGCGGGCAATATATAGTGGTCATTTTCTTGTTTATAAAGCATTTAACCCCCTTGTCCACACTTCACTTGCTAAAAGAAAATACAATAGTAACAAAGGGGTAAAAAAAAAACAATAAAATAAATAAAACAAACAAAAAAATAATAATGCCAACATAAAGGCTGTGTATATCAGTTGTTTTTATGCTGTACAGTTTTTTTTTCCCTGTTTTGTATAGTTAACACTACACAAGTATGGTGTCTGTATCCTTCTGCCAGTCTTATTTTCTTCCCAGTGGTAGTTTTTTCTAGACCAATATCCTACCTGGTACAGTCTAAAGGGGTGGGCTTACAGTATTTCCCTTAGCTAGCAGTGCACAGCACGTAAAAACGTCGGAGTTAGATCTGAGTGTTTCCTTCAGTTTTATTTTCCTTTATGTGTGTTCTTATTTCAAACAACATGTTATCAGAATTGACGTATCACAGTTGTTTTACTGATCTTTATGTACCACTGTAATCCTAAAAAAAAATAAATAAAAAAAAGCCTTGTTTATTGTTGAACTTTAAATTGCTTCTGATGTCAATAAACTTTTTTTTTAATAAAATCGATTTGTAGTGTGTGTTCAAAAAAGTCTTATCCAGTATGACCTCCAGCACAAAGTTAAAATGAACTTGGGAGTGGCATGATATATAAAAAAATTATACTAAATATATATATATATAATATACATGTGTATATGCACATGTACATATATGTAATAGAGCAGATTATGCTGACTTATCAAGCCACATTAACCTTAAACCACCACCTCCTGTTAGATGGTATTTCTTTATAGTCATATAAACATGTTTCTTAACGGTACATTGAGTAGAACATATGAATTACTTTAAGTCACTGATCAGAAAAATTCCCTCGTGGTACAAACTGATGAAATATTTGAAAGATTATGAACCCCAGTCCAACCTAAGCAACCCCAAGCCTGAAGATGTTATTTATATGAGTCATAAAGCCACATTCCCTTTCATTAGGCTGTGGAACATATCCTTAAATCACTGGCTATAAAAGCAGGTATGAAACATCCTGCACTGAAATGTGATCGGTGAGAAACCAAAATTTACCCCAAAAAAGTTGAGTATGAAACAACAAAAGGCACAAAAGTGTAAAATGGCAAAGGGGTTATGGACACCCTCCACCCAAACTTCCCTCATCCGACTTGGCAAGTTGTATTGCAGAATTTAATGCATTTTAACTGACACTCAAAATTTGTAGCCATCCTTTTATTTTCAGTTCTGATGTCATACAGCAAAATTTAGGGTGCCTACAATCTCATATTCTGTGCAACAAAGAGAAAAGGCCGAGCACCGAGCCCTGATGTACCCCATAACTAACTCTGCAGAGGGATTTATCACCCCTGTTTGCCCCCATGCTCACATCACAGTGAGTTTGCTCTCTGTACTCCAGTGGATGTGCTGCTGACGTGTTTCCAGCAGCTGCAATTATGCTATTAAGAATCAAAATCCCCAGGGAATGTTTCTGATACCTTGTTGAGTCTGTGCTATAAAGAATGAAATGAATTCATTGTGCAGCTTTAAGTTTCAACATGGATACCAAACATTCTTTCCTGGTTTGGAAATATGAAGCTATAAGACTACTCTGTGCTGTAAATATTCGAGATCCAACGTGAATTTTTTATTCCCTGTGTATCTAAACTTTTACTATGAACTGCTAAATGAAGAACCAGCACCCCTCCCGACCCCACTGAGGGACAAGGGTGTTCAGAAAATGGATGGATGGATGGATGCTAAATGAAGAAAAATTGGTCTGACATCTTAAAGCCTGGGGAAGATTAAAAAGAGCTGGAAATGCATCTAACGACCTAGGCCTTGATAAACTGCTCCTATAAAGCATGACTCATCGCCACAACTGTCTGTATCCTGTGTTTTAGCTCACTGTGGTTGTATGCAAACATGCAGCTTCACCACTCTTCCCTGCCATGCTGGGTGGTTGGTTGAAGGGTAATCAAAGTTGCAGCGTACTTGCATGCCAGAAAGCATCGCCAGCTTGCTGTTTTATTTAGTTGCAGCCACTTCATCTCTCATCTGCTCTCCAGGTCCCATCCAGGATAAAAAAAAAATAAAAAAAAGCCATTTATATAAGAAGGATTACGTGCTTTGAAATCCCAGTGACATAAGTATATGACACGTCTGTGCAAGCCACTACAAACCAAACCCTGTAAGCCACGTAAACAAAAGAAAATATTTATATCCCTACATTTTATAAGTGTTTTACCTCTGGTGTAAAACACAAAGATGGTCTTCTGCTTTTTTCTCTCTCTCTCTCTCTCTCTCTCTCTCTCTCTCTCTCTCTCTCTCTCTCTAAGATCGTCCTTGGCCCTTCAACAGGGACTTGATAGCAAAGTAGGCAAAGGGACAAGCACACACATGGCAGCGGCTGACCTCAGACCTGCTTTGATAAAGCCTTGTGTGACCCTGAAGGTGACGCTTCTTTTTCCTGCCCTACCCTGATTACTTCTCTCATTTTTTTTAAATATAGAAACTAACCGACAAACACAGTCATGGAGAAATCCCCTAATTTCTGCCCAGTGGATTAGATTTGTTGGCTTCACAGTGTCTGTTATTGTTCCTCACAGCCAACTAGAGGCAAACACAGTTTCCAAGCATTTGGCAGCTGCAAGCTACCGTCACTGCTGGTTATCACCCCCCTTCTTTGTTAGCAATGTGTCTAAAGTTAGAGACTGAGAGAAGTCGATGTTGTTTACACTCCAAACAGTCCAACACATTGCACTTCCTATATTGTAGTAACTGATAACAACGTGTTACTGGAAAGAGAGGCGGGTTTAAATGGAACTACTACTGTGCCTTGTGCCTTTATGCAGCTGCTGGTCAGTTTCTGTGCGGACCCATTCAGGAGCAAAAGCGGCCAAACTGTGAACTGGGCAGGTTTAGCTACTGCTACCGCTTAATCTCAGCTGGTAGAGTCCACTGAATCCGACTCAGCGCAATAAGTGGTCTCATGGTGACACCTAATGGTCATATTCTGCAGTACAGCGCAACCTCTTATCCATCAGGATATTTTTGCCTAGAAAAATGGAAGTCTGCTAAAAAAAACTTTTTATATTTATATATATAAATATTTCCAGTTCTGGTCTGGAATTGCAGCAGTTTATAAAAGAAAACACTGGTTTGATACCACAAGATTTTCTTTAAATTTAAAGAAAACCTTTTTAGTTTCTTTATAAGTCATAGGAGAAATAGTGAGACGATGATTACTCTTAATAATATAAACATACAAGGAGTAAATGAAATTAAATTCTTCTTTGATCTTTGACCATAAAGTCTGATGTCTTAGTTTATTGCTGCATTCATCCTGATTTTATCCTGACTCGTCTGCCAGTTTCTTCTGCTGTAAAATATCCCCATACTCTGATGCTGCCACCACCATGCTTCACTGTAGGGATTGTATTGCCCTGTCTGGATTCCTCCAAACGCGACGCCTGGCGTTCACACCAAAGAGTTCAATCTTTGCCTCATCATAACAGAAAATCTCAAATGTCTACTGACAATTTCTTTGTTTTCATGCTCAGTTGTTGACCTCTGACCTGCACCATCACCTGTGGAACCTTTCCCAGGCATCTTGGTACTTTTCCAAGTTAAGTCCAATAAACTAAATTTACCCTAACTGGACTCAGTTCAAGCTGTTGAAACATCTGAAGTTTTATGATAAAGGTTGTGAATAATTACCCAGATTGGATTTCTTGGTTTTTCATTTTAAATAAATTTACAAAACACTCATTCCGTCTTGCCCCTACATTATCATAATGGGGAATTTGTGTGTAGAATTTTGAGGAAAGGGTTTAATTTAATGCAATTTGGAATAAGGCTGTAATATAAAAAATGTGAAAAACGGGAAATTTTCCAGAAGCATTGTATGTGAATGTGCTTAAAATAAACCTTAACTTTGTTTTTAATCTACTATTTTGAGTACAAAATTTTCTTTTCTGCTCATAACCTGAAATGAAAATGGTGTTTGTTTCGCTTTTGCAACTTATTTAAAATAAAAGCATTTGCTCTTATTCTCACTTTTATCAAGTTAAGCTTTTGCTTAACTTGCCACTTACGTTTGCAGAGCAAACATGCTCATTGCTTTCAATATACAACTGAATGCTGTGTTGAACTGAATGTTAAGAATGTTATTTATTCTTATGTGTTTGCACAGAGGCACGCTTGTGTAGATCCAAACATCATATTTACCAGTCAAAAATGAACAAACGTTAATGGTCAAATTGCTATAAATGCAGCTTTAAAACGAGGTTGAAATGCGTCACTTCCACTGAGTGGCGCTGTTGCAAAAGGAAACCCATATCTCATGCACAAATAGTGTATCTTCACTATTTATCCTGGAAACAGCAGAAGACTGCACACAGGTTCTCCAGCTTCACCTCTTTTTACGCCACAAGAGGTGAAATGTTTGCTGTGAAATCATGCATGTTTGTTGTTTGGGTTACCTCTCTTAAAATACGGTGCTAAAGTAAGGATGTCGTCTACATCTTTAGTAATTGAAAAAACTCTTGCACAGTTGTTTATATGATCTGAAATACATTCATTATTTAAAAATAGAACGTTTTACATGAAATGCTGATAAGAGATTAAAGAATAAACTCCCCTTTCTTTGATAAAGTAGCTGAATGTCAGTCAGATCGGATGGAAACCATCTAAATACATCAGTTTACAAGTCTTGTTCTAGATTCTGAACAATCTTTAAATGGACGATTCTGATGGATTGATATGGTTTTACCTGAATCCTTCCATTGATCCCCTTTCCAATCCTCTGATGGGATGTTTAGTGTTCTGAAGTTAACAGAGTTTTGTTTTTCCATAATTATTTAGGTGTAATTATTCAGAAAAGCATTCCCACAGTATGATGCTGATAGAGATTTTTGGTATTATCATTTTGTTATTACTTTAGTTCATATTCAGTCTAATGT
>NW_015113126.1:154233-188537 GCF_001443285.1 Poecilia latipinna | reverse complement strand
CACTAAACAATTTGTGAATAAAAACTGAATCCAATTATGTGTGATAGATATTTTTGGTATTATCATTTTGTTATTACTTTAGTTCATATTCAGTCTAATGTTAATCTTCCTTATGTGTGTATAAACTGACCTGGAGGTTACGACTGCCTTTTGGTATTATCATTTTGTTATTAATTTAGTTCATATTCAGTCTAATGTTAATCAGTATTATTGTGATTTTCTGTTTAAAGTGTTCTCTTCCTTATGTGTGTATAAACTGACCTGGAGGTTACAACTGTCTGTTCATCTTCATGTGAGACAGTTAACTCTGTGTTTCCCAGACCTTAATTCTTATCAACCAGAACACCTCCTAACTGCCTGTGAGCAGTCGTATTTTGTCTCTTGTTTATCCTCCCTCTTTGTTGACAGTTTGACCTAGAGCTGAACTGGGCTCAGATCGTAGATCAGATATCACACCTGGAACTGAGTTGCTGGTTTGTTTAGGTTAAATGTTTTACGACCTCTGTTGTTTTTTTCTGGCTGTTCTGCTTGACAATAAAACAGGGGCTCACGCGAAAGCAGACCAGAACTCTCTGTGAACGGCCTGTCAGGCAGTAGCGGAGAGTTCTCCTTTTGCAAAAGCTTTGTCTATAAAATTCATATACGTTGTCTGTGGTCTTTTTATATAGGTTCGAGAAAAAGTACCTATCAGATGCTGGCACTAGAAACGTTCACAACTGATATGGTGTGTTTAGGGTGATGTGTAGTGTTAACTTCCATAAACACATTTAGGCAACAATAAATAAATAAATAAATAAAAATAAAAAAAAATCAACTTTGCTCTCATTTGAAAAGTCTGCACATTTTGCACAAATAGTAAAAATGAATGCTTGAAAGATTATGTATTCTTACTTTTATTAAGGTCCTACATGACAGTTCAAATCAGACACCCCTTGCTTTGTTTTATACAACAGTCCTTCCTATGTATTTATGTGTGTGTGTGTGCGCGCGTGTGTGTGTGTGTGTGTGTGTGTGGGTGTGTGCGTGTGTGTGTGTAGTAGTAGTAGAGTGAGTTTGATTTTTCTTCCTTTTAAATTCTGCGAACAGTTGAGTAGGTGGCGAAACAAAAACTCAGTTCTTGTGAAATGATTTGTCATCTTGCGCCTCATGCTCTGTTGCATTAGTCACCTCTGTGTGTTTCCTCGAATATATATCTTATCGATAACTTATTTTAGAACTTAAACAGTAAACACTCATGTGGAGGTCATTCTGTGTCAGTATTTATTCGGAATACTGACACAGAGGGAGTAAAAACACTTCTGAAATGTAATTTCATGCAGATGCGTTAAGGTAACCCTGTGTATCTCTTTAAGTACGCTTGCCTCTATGAGCAACTATCACTGTAGTAAACACTGACACGGCGTCGGTTTTCAGCAAGCCTTCATCCCGCTCAAAAAGGCCCACAGGTTTACTGCAGAGTTCAAGGCCAGTGCGTTAACAGGTTCAGGAGTTTGAGTTATCCCTAAGGTGGTGGAGGATTACTTAAAACATGTTTTTCCAGCCTACAAGTCATTTGTTATGGATTATGCAAATTTCTTTAGTTCTTTTTTTATGTTTATTCCCTAAAAGTAAAACTATATTACTGTGAAAAGTGGTTCCTTGATGCACCCACAGACTCAAAAATCTGCTCCATCAGGAATATTTTTCATTTCATATTCTTCCCTTTATCATCTTTGACAACTGGGTCCAGCTGTTAGATGTTAGCCTGAACTAAACCAAATGAATACTTACAATTTAAGCAAATAAATAATCTGATATTTTACAGTATAACTACTGTTCTCTGAATATTCTTTCTCTCTGATTTAGACAGCTGTCAGCAAATAGACGTCTGGTTTTATAACCACAGTTTTTCAACTTCTGTCCATGCTGACATTTCTCCTTATTTCCCACATGCACTTCCTTTTTTTGATTCTTTGCTCCAAGCAGTAAGGATAAGACCGGTTAAATGAGAAATAATTTGTTTCACTGTGCCTCTCAGACGTTTTTAGTGGCAGAAAGCACAAAATGCATGTTTCACATCTTGAAAAACGCTCAAAGTTTACTTGCACTACAAGCTCTTCCATAAACCGGCCTGGTCTGGTTGAGGTGATTGTAGATTGATTTCCAGGTCCCTGGAGGAGTGCAAGCAAAATAATCAGTTAATGTAACGGAAAGGACACCTTGGCTTCACTTCCACGTCTGCCTGCTCTCTCTTCTTTTTCCTGTTTTCTCTGCAACTGATTTTGGTTGCAGCACTCGAGGCGCCTGTCTGAGTCTTTCCCTGAAGCTTTCACATGCAGATTTAAGCGTATTAAAAGCCCCCTTATGCAACTAATGCATGTCAAGCTATTTCTTTTATTTCTATCCGCTGGTTGTTGTGTCAAATTATTGTTTGGTAAATTCCTTCTTGTTTTTTTCCATAACTAATTACATGGTATTTCACATAGGAAATATTGGTTTCTTCCTTTTAAAAAGTCCTTTCTGCTGTCGCAGAGTACGAGTAAATCCTGCAAAGTCAACAACTTATGACTAACAACTGCCATTACATGCTCATCCAAGGTCAATAACTTGGCATCTGTTGGATTTAATTAGACAGAAAACCTTTTAAAAAATTTAAATAATAAACTGAACTTGACCATGTTGTTTGATAACTAATTGGAATAGATGTATGGCTGAAATATATATATTTTTTAACAACATGCTTTCAGATGACATTATCGTGAATTGGTGCTATGCAAATAAAAAATTAACTGAACGGAAGAAGGAAAAAAATTATAATGAGAGGGAAATATTTGACCGCGACATGGTTATATGTTGAACAAAGTAACTGCAATAATTATCTACTTAAAAGTTTGATGCATAAATAAATGCATAGACAACTCCACAACGTTTGAAGCAATTGCTACTTTTCTGACTTCCAATAGGAACCAGCTGTGCTACAGTGCTAACATTACTCTGTACGGGAACAGGAAAAATAAAACAAGGCTTGGTTTTAGCTCTCCTTGTAGTTTATTTTCTGTGCTATAAAAGTGCAAACATGATCATTTTTACCTATGTAACAATACAACATCCTTTGTTGTAAATTTAGTGCTGATTTTTACTTTTTTTCTCTGTTATAACAGGAAGTTTTAGTTAAAATTTGTGTGCTAATGCTATGTCTTGACTTCAATCATCTTTTGTTTCCATAGTTTTGTTTGTAATTAAATTTCAAAAAGTTGTATTTTTCTAATTTGTTCCATTTGTGGACCTTCTGCTCCAACAAATGCATTTTAGAAGCATTTATTTATTAGGATTCAGTTTTGGTGTTTTCTTTGCATACATGCCAGGAAGGTGTGCAAAAAAAACACAGCTCAAGTTGGACCATGATGAACATAATGAACATAAAAAGGGTAAGAGGGACAACAGCACTTATACATGGAGAAAATGAAATTAGGAAAGTACATGAAATAAGCAGCATTTGTCTTTAACTGTTACTGTTAACCTTGCAATGTGAACTCAGGTTGAGTTTCTGCATTCTCGTCTCCTCCATCAGTTTGTGTTTTATTGAGAGGCATCATTGTTCAGACAAACAAATCAAGCTTGAAATTGAAATGTCAAAGGAGCGAGCGAGCAGCATCTTGATTTAATTCTTGGAGAGTAACCAGAGACGACATTACCAGGAGAAAACGAGCTGATATGGAAACAACGTGTCTGTTTACTCTGCCTGCATCGATGTGTAAAAGCTTGTAGCTTTCCCTCTACCTCATCCTGCGGAACATGTTTAGACACCAACGCACTATAGAACTGATTTACACTGATCATATTTTAATTGTGGTGCTCGTATGCAAATATTTCTCATCTGGGAGGAGTAAATGAGCTGTTTCTGCAGTTAAGCACTTGATGCATTCTTAATTAGAAAAATGACCCATCCCTATGGCTTGCTGCATTTAAAGGCTGAATAAACAAGCCGTTAGAGGAAGCAATGGGTACCTTATCGCATTTAGAAAAGACAGCAGGGGATGTTCACATGAATGAAAATGCAGGAAGCCAGTTTGCAATGTTTAAGAGAGCATTCCAGACCGCAACCTTCATTACCACTGCATGGTAAAATAGTCTCAGACTCAGAAAGGCAACCGTAGTAACCAGAATACTGTGAAAAAATATCCAAATCCCTCAAACTTTTCCAGTTTGCTGAATAGCAACCAATTTAGACTTAGTCAAATTACAACACATTTAAAGTTTAACTTAATGTCAACATTTGCAAAAATGATAAACGCAATAAACTTTAATAAATCTTTAACTTTTACTTTAACCTTTGCTCAGATAAAAATGTCCAGTAAACATCGATGTGACCTCACCTGCAATAAGAAATTATAAACAGTAAATGCTGTTTGATTCTGTTTGGTGCTTTTCTTGAAATATGACACACCTCATTTTTTCCTACTTCCATCTCAGTTATTGTATTCTTTGTGTATTTAATATTTAGTAAATGTATTTATTGTGGCAGCTTCTTTTTAGGTTTCTTCTAGTGTTTCCATTGTGTTCATCACAACAAATCCTCCATTCTGCTGGGAGCAATTTGAGGAAGGATTTATCTTTGAGGAGTTTAGTGAAGTAAACCCCATGCAGAATTTTGTTTATGTTATCTTCTAACTAACAGCCTTTCATCGATTTTTCTCAGCCGTTGTCAGACTGGGAGTAGCTCGGGCTGCAGCTCCTCTTCCTGACTTCATAGCCCCAGACGAGTTTGCGTTGAACCACTCTGTCCACACTGTGATCTTCACTGCGAGTCGTCGTCTGGTGTTCCCTGCAGAGCGACATTCAGCTCCCACCAAAGACACTCGTCACTCCTTCCCAGAGCAGCAGAGGTCTCTCTACTCAGAGCTCGGCTGCTGTTACGCCTCCTGTTACCGAGTCTGTTCATGGGTGAGGTAATATGACATTTTGCATCTGACATTGGCTGGGTACTTATCTCATCAAGAGCCTCTTTCAGCCTCTTTCAGTACAAACCACCCATTTAAAAAAAATAAAAGGACTAAAACGTCGCCGAGGGAAAAGAAATTCTCTTTCAATTCTTCTTCAGTTGCATCTGGTCTATTCCAGGTTATGAAATTATTTCTATCTAATTTCCAATATCCAGAAACACACCTCAGGTTTAAACGTGCACAGGCAGCTGTTAAACGCCAACAAGAAATAATAAAGAACTGTTCAGCCATCACTCTGGCTCCTCTTGGACTCGTCACATATAGTGCATACACACGTTTTGCACCACTTACCACTGTTATGTACTCCACCACTGTACTGCTATGTACAGTGGTGGAGGAGTGTTTTGTTTTGCAGAAACAGGAAGCGCGCATGTTGTCATTGTTGAGTCAAACATAAACTCCTCTGTTAGTCAAATTATTCCAGAATCACATGTTGAGACATCTGTCTGACAAATGGACGGGTATCCCGACTGCATTTCTCGCTTGACACCATGTTACAATATTAAGACTTATCTGTACCTTGTTTTTAGGAAAGCAACCTACTCGGTTGGGAGTTAAAATAAGGATGCGAGTGCTTCCACAAATTCAAAGATTGCTCTTTGGAAAGGTCATTATAATCCAGTATGCCAGCAGGTCACAGCATCATAAGTCTGTCGGATTATAACAGACTGAGACACGCACATTCATTAATGGATTAGTTATCAGCTAAAATCATCAAGTTGATTGAAAAATTTCAACTTGACTGAGTATTTTGTAAAAGGCAACATGAACACAGTGAATTCACTGAGCTGACTGATATTTGGGTGTCACCTACGTCATGAAAGCAATGCAACTTTCACTTGTGTACTTTTAAATCATTCATCCAATCAAGACCATTCATTTTAGAAGAAAAAAAAAGCAATAGAAAACTGTATCTTAATTGTTATAATCATATTCCAATGGTAAGCCGCAAAACAAAAGAACTGGTTTGTGATTAAAGCATTACAAATTATTATTGAAATTATGTCATTTTTATATTTTTTTCTATAAAGGTAGCATGTGGCACCTTTCACTGACGACCACAGCTTAGGGTAGGTTTAGGGTAGGGTTAGGGTCATCTAGTTTTGCTTCAGCGCTAAACTGGATGAACTTGGGCAAAACTTACATTTTTAGTTTCAGCAGTGAAACTTTTTACTGCCAGTGCTTCTTGAAGCTGTTACATTCATTCATAATCCAAGTCACACCAGCCTACCCGCCTTATCATCCCCTGAACGCCGTGACAAATATGAATATTAGTCTACTGAATCAGAAAAAAATGTATCAAAAATGTTTATGTTTTACATACAAACCAATACGTTTGCTTTAATGGAAATCTTAGATGCTTCAAAATTATCTTCTACAGTGGACTTGAAACAAATATGTATATTTTTGAGTGTCGGTAATACATTTATTAAAAAGGTTTGAACAAGACTTTTGCTGATATGGCTCATTCCACCCACATTGAACGTTTCATCAGGAAGTCAGTCTTGGAATCGTTCAGTCCTCTCTCATCCACAAACAAACCAGTCACCACCTAGAAAACAATGGGGCAAAAATAACCCGTAATCCTGTTATTTGCTCAGCAAAGTTACATGTGTTCATTAAACGACGACTGAATGAGACAGATGATCCTCTATTCTTGTGACATAATCTACTTTTCTGTTATGTGACTAAAGCATCCCCCTGGAGAGGCTCCTGTCTCATAGCTGCTTTTGTCTTGAGCTGTGAATGGAGGATCTTGACTCATCCAACGCACAATGATAATTTCTTCATGTCCACATTTTAGCAGTAACACCTTTCAGAGGCTGCTGATAAGGACACCTAATCCTTTACTCTAAATCTCCTGATTCCCGAGAGACGAATAAAAGAAAGGAGTGAAAGACAAGAAGAAGTGGAAGCTGACTCAGGAAACGCTGCACCGCCTGGTATTTGCTCTGAAGCCACTGCTGTTCAGCCCCACCCTTGTGAAGCATAGCATAGTCTGTTAATGCGTATGTGCCTGCACATGTAGTGTAATGTGTGTTACTTGGCTGTAACTAATGAAGTGAGGAAAGGCAAGGTAGGATCAGAATGACATAGGATACAAAAACATTAAACAGTGCAAAAGGATTTTGCACTCTTCAGATTTTGTCAAGCTGCAACCACAAACTTAAAAAAAATGTTGGGAATTTCCGTGATAGAGTACAACAAAGTAGCACATAATGACATAAAACAGAAAAAAGATGATCCATGTTCGTAAAAGTCAGAAAAGCAAATAGTTAGCCATCTTTAACTGCAGTAACTTCCGGAAGCAACAGCAACAGTACTGAAGTAAAACAACTGCAGCCCGTTCACTCTAAAGCACGCTGATTTGGAATGGAGATCACAAATGTTTTTCAGCAAAAGAATAGTATTTACTGTGTGTGTGCTTCTGCTCTCCACGCCATAGAAAAATCCTGCACCTGAAATTTTAGTCTCTAGGTGAAGGATTGTCAGAGAAATCCCAGGACAAATCCCTCTGTGAATGAGTGTGTTGGAAAGGCGGGCAGATTAGAGAAGTGCCCACCTCCTCCTGATCCACAGAACAATGGTTAACCAGAGATAAGCTCTGGCTTAGAGTGTCTCTTGGTAAGTCTGAGCCAAATCCAACTCATATTTAGACCTCTGCTTTTGAGAAGGATCTGGACCAGTGAATGAAGGCAGTTCTTCGGGGAGATTGGATAACGACTCCTTTCTGACTATGACATGTTGAGAAATCGTTTGAAACGTAGGAGACTGAACACGCCACAGACTGTTCTGGGGTGTGTCCCATCAAAGCTATAAATTTCATCGCATTTGACTTGGGCTTTATGTGACAGATCAAAACAACAAAGTTAATAATTGTGAAATTGAAATAAATTGATGCGTGCGTTTCGATTGCTTTCACAAATACAAATCTACAAGTAAAAAGCTGCCAAATGTCACCATTTTAAGATTGTAGTTACAAAAGATTTAGAAAACTACGCACCATTTTACCCCACTTCACAAGCCTTGATGAAGCCTGCTTTCAGGAGGTTTTCTGGTCAGTTGGTAAAACAAACATGACACATGATGGTGGTGGTGGTGGCAGAATCAAGCTGTGGGAGTGCCTAGTCAGACTTGAAAATCTGCTCAGATTTAGAAAACTATGTACCAATTACCTTCCACTTCACAATTACACACTGCTTTGTGTCATCGAACAATAAAAAGAATGAATATCAAACACTAAAGTTTGTGGTTGAAAAAACGAGAAAGCGTGAAAATGTTTGAGTAGTTGGGTTTTCTGGGCTTTGCTAGGGGAAATGTACTCTTTCGAAAGGAAAAAAAAACATGCAAGTTCTTTTGCTTACAGCAAACAAGCAAATAAGCATCATGATAATCCACTCTGTGTTGTTTTGGTGCACAACTATTTGCTCACGCCTATTGTGGGAGAGATAAACTGGATGGCCCTGTCGGACCAAGAGCATGAAACGTCACGCTGGGTGTTTTGCTGTTCCGGTGGCTGTCAGCACAAACCTCTGAACCACAGTTCAAATCGCAAAGTCTGCCTGTCCCATCCAAGAATAGCTGATGACACACGGTGAATGATGTTGAAATCTGGGAAAGGTGGGGAGGTGGAAAAAAACAAAACAAAAAGCAAAAAGGAGGAGCTTCTAAGTCAGGGGAGTCCAAAGTCAGTCCTCGAGGGCCGGCATCCTGCATGTTTTGGTTTAACACACCTCCATCAAATGATGGCTCATTAGAAGGCCTAAGTCAGACATGTCTAAAGTCCGGCCCGGGGGCCAAATGCGGCCCGTGGTCAAATTTCATCCGACCCAGCAGGGAGGGTGAGGGGGGGAATGCGGCAGATGGACGCAATATCGCAACACCGTGAGTGAAACAATGACTGGGGCAGCATACTATATAAAGTACTCGGGGACCATTTTTTTATTATTACACATACACCATTTGTAGAATACGGAACAAATCACGTTTCGGTTCAGTCCGGGACACAACATTTAACAGTCCAATACGGGACGGTTCTGTATTTTACGGGACGAGTTGCAACCCTAGTCGACGTTTTAAGTTCACAACCGAGAACGTCTTCTCACACTATGTGTGAGAAGACGTTCTATTTGTGTGAGAAGACGTTCTTGGTTGTGAACTTAAATAACTCTCACTTACGGACATCTTGCGCATGAATCAGACCTGGCCTATGTGCCGCAGTCCAGATCTCAGTATCACATTAATGCAGACAAGTCATTTGTCATTTACAATAAGTCTCTGAATAAATTTTGTTTTGTTTTTTTTAAGATCAAAAAAGTTTTCCGTTTTCACTCCAGAATAATACACTTTTAAAAATCTAATCAACATTTACTAATATGTCATCTTTCAAATGAGCCCTGCACTTGTTGATATGACTTGCTCATTTTTCTGTAATTTTATTTAAAAATTCTGTAAATATCGTTAGAAAAAAGTTAGTGTTAAAAAAGTGAAGTTAAGTGAATATTCAATTACATATGATATGCATGTTTCAAATGAACAAAAAGACATGCTTAAGATCGCTGAAATTAAAATAAAAAAAGCAAACGTAAAACACAGAATGGCTTGCTGAAATTTGTTTAAATATATTGCTGTTCTATGTAAAGAACGTCCGCCAAGGTCGGCCCCCCTACACTTTTAACACACCAAATCTGGCCCCCTTTGCAAAAAGTTTGGACACCCCTGGCAGAGAACATTGACTTGCTGAAAAGGTTGTTGCTACCGCTAGGGAGAGAACTAAAACATGCAGGATGCCAGCCCTCGAGGACCGACTTTGGACACCCCTGTTCTAAGTGCTGCTGTGCTTTGGAGCCTGTGTTTATATGCGGAGCAGTGACTGTGCCACCCCTTCAAAGCCAAAAAGCCGCAACTGTTTTGTAGTTACACTGACAACAATATTCGTGCTTCCCTGAAAGGGGATAATGCTTCAACGCTAATCATATCCTTTGACCTTTGCAGCAAACAACCAACAGCTCCTGCATATGTGCTGCATGTCAACAACACGTCTGTGCAGATGGCAGGTGCTCCGATGAAAATCCAAACAGGAACACAGTCAGCCGCCTCAGAGGGACACAGAGGCATATTGTCTCAACTCTAAATGTAACATTTATATTTGATCAGCAGACCTTACTGAGAGGAACTAGGAAACTGTAGTAAAGGTGACCTGGGAGTTCATATTACACAGAGCAGCACTGTCAAACAAGTACAGACAAGTGCTGAGGAGGGAAACATCGGCTGCCCACACAGACACACAGACTCTGAACACATGCAAACGCTGAAACCTGATCGCATTTATGGCAAGAAGGTGAAGAAGAAATATCAGTTGCGAGTTGTACACATGCATTTTTGATGAAATGGGAGTCGGAGGAAATCTCATGATAAATGAATACCTGCACCTCATCCTGTTTAATGAACAAAATTCACACGTAATATGCAGCCAAGTCACAAGAAATTGCAAAAACATCTTGCTTTACGCCCCAGCTAAAACAAGCTGGGGTACGTTTGTAATCTTAGATCTGATTATAACTGTTTTGTCTGCAGTTATAATCAGATCTAAGATTACAAACGTACAGAATTTAAAACTTCACTTCAAAATGTAGTGCAGAAAATTGAAACAATTTCTCATTTAAGGCAACTTGAATCATTACTAAAACAGCTAACCTGAGTTTTCTGTAAAATACAACCAAACACCCTTCATATCTGCTCTGTTTTGTTGTCTTTGCAGGTGGCTCAGGGATTATTTCAGTTCAATCAGGGGTCATAATCCGCTGTTTTAAGAAGGGTCAACGCCAGGATACAAAATAGGGATCCAATTTGGAGAAAATGTCCCCTGAAGCCTGCATGCTTACTTTCTATCTATGTTGACTTAAATCGATTCTTTTTGCCTTATTTGATGTCAATGACTGAGATTCAGAGAGTTTTAAAACTAATTTTCTTGTGAACTTCTGCTGTGAGAATCTGTACTTCATTATTGTTGAAATAAAATAGACATATTTGCTAATAACTTTAAATTACTTAATAATATGTTTCAAGTTCACTAGACCCCAAAAGACAAAGAAATGGCTTTGTACCCTATGATGTCATTGCCCGTCTTTGCCTTGTGTTTCCCAGGTTCTTTTAAAGGGATTTATTGGCTCTATAGGGTCTGGCAGTATGCAGACCTGGGTGTGGTTCATGAAATTTAACCCATCTTTCTAAAAAATGGGGTTAATCACAATTAATTCATTATAAGCGATTTGCCTGAATAGTTTTTTTTCTCCTTTTCAGAAATAAAATCATCATTTGTCTTTAAAAATGGACAGCTACACTCAGTCACTGCCCTACTTTGTTCATCACTGACCTTAATTTGGTGAGCCGAGCAAAAAAAAAAAAATCACTTTCACACCTCACCCTGTTTTCGCACGTTCTGTTAGGTGTTTGTGCATGTGTGTGTGTGTGTGTGTGTGTGTGTGTGCTCAGGAGCCTGTGTGTGTATGTCAGACTCTCTATCCCCCTTTCCACTCTCCCTTTATGGTGTGGAGATTAGGTCGTTAATCCAGTAGACCTCATAGAAAAAGCCTCTCCTGATGCCACAATAGCTTTCAATCAGTCCACTGGGGAGAGGACGGACCTGCTGTTGATAGGCATCCTGACCCCGTATACACACACGGGCAATAACAAACACCGAGCCAAACACACAAGCACTAGTTCTTTATCAGGATTATATTAAAACCCTGCTATATCTAATCCATAAATATCCTGATTATTATTTCTTAATTACACCTCTCCTCAGAGACTACTTGTAATAAATTTGAATTTTGCCGGCTCTGATCACACAGCTTAACAAAGACCTTTAGTGTCTCATTTCTGTAAGAAATTCTTCACTCATTCTGCCAGAGCACCGGCTCATTTATTGATTTTCTCTTTGATTCACAAGAGGCAATCTTTTCACATTGTCTGACTACCTCTTATTCAGCTATATGAAAATGTATCATTATGTTATGGAGCACCACTTCCAGTTCAGAGCAGAATTAAGTTATTAAGTCCAACATTTGTTTTCTGCCCAGGATGAGAGTAACTGAAAAAAGTTTAATCTTTAGTCATTAATAAAGTTTATAGTTTTTGTCCCTGAAAAACAGCTTAACAAAATGTTAATTAAATTGTAGTTTTAACATAAACCAAGAAAGCTTCCTTGAGTTTTTGGAGAAACAAAATCCATCTTGCATCCAAATCAAAACCCTTCTCCCTGTAAACATTTGATCAGAGAAAACCTCTTTCCTCTGATTCTCTATTCCCTTCTCGATAATAATAAAAAGTACTATCTTCAATTCTGTTCAGACTCCACTTTGGTGGACTGTCGCCATGTTCTTGAGCAGGACTTTGTAAAGCAGCACAAAGAGAAACACCGAGCAAGGATGTAGAGGCGTCTTGAATTCAAAATAAAATGCCTTCTTAATTGTGGGGACTATAGCATTCAAATCCCGTAGATATATTTAAAAAATATTAATGGAGGATTGGAAAATTATATGACATTTGAATGCAAAGAAACAATAAACAATAAAATAAAAGGCCATTTTTAAAACCCTTCCGCCCCCTGATATTACATACCGTACCCTACAAATTTGAAAACAAACATTTCAGTTATATGAAATCTAACTATAAGTTACCCTAAAAACAACCAAACATAATATCATAGCTTTTTTCTAAATGTTTTTTTTTTTTTAAAGAGTCATCTTAATTGTTTTATTTCCTTGCAGCTTAGCTTATTGGTATGGTGGGCCTGGTTGCTGCAGTGTTAAGGCATATTTTAGCTACGAAGGGGGGCGGGGGGGATAAGCAAGGATGCAATTACTTGCCACATGAAATTAATTTATTAATTTATTCATAAATAAAATGTATTCATATGACTTACATAATCATGGGGAAGCAAAAGTCCATACAAAAGGAACTCAGTCAGGCAAATTCTGTACCTCAAATGGAAAAATTGTTTTCATTCAAAATCCATTCATCCATACATTTTCTATACACCCCTGTCGCTAGTGGGGTCAGGAGGGTTTTCATTCAAATTAATATTCTAATTTTTCAGTTAGAACAATTTTGGGTTTATATTAATCAAAATTAGCAGAAATAAATTCCAAAATATTATTTGCGTGTAAATGCAACATGAGTTACGTTTTTTATTATTATTATTATTTTTATTTAATACTAAAATAAATTAAGTTGTCGATTTTGTTTAATTTAACATAATTCCGTGTTGTTAGAGTCCAATAACACGGACGAAAATGTGTTGGATCAGCTCATAGAAAAAAAATATATTTTCAGAAAAATGAAAACCAGTGGCGGTAATGCTATTGAAAGTTTGTTGCCAACCGCCAATAAAAACCAAGAAGAAAAATGAAAACCTTATTTTGAAAGTCCGTACCGGAAGCGCTATGCCTGTCTAACGTATGGAGCTTTACGTTAGGTTCGAGGCAGAATGACAGCTGAGAGTGTTGTAAAGGTGCAGCACTGCGGTCCGTAACAACACCGACAATTACCCACGCACTTTAAAAACAAGGACCGACAACATTTAAGCCTTTCACGCTCCTTTTCTGCCTCCACCTGGACATTTCAGAGTGAAACGGAGGACAGCCGCCGTCATTCTTGAGGATATTTATATTCTCCTTCTTTGCCGACAGAGAGAGCGAGAGCAAGAGAGAGAGAGAGAGAGAGAGGAAAAAGATCCGGATGTACCAGCAGTATTGTTTTTTTTCGCATGGCGTAGACACCTTTCCTTCAACGGAATATTGTTGATGATTGGAGGGTCGAAGGAGGCCCTCGGGTCGACAGCTAACACCATTAACGTTAACTTCTCCTCGATAGACAACCTATTGAAGGATTAATTAACGAAATGATTGTGCAATCATATTGAGGAAGAAGGTTTTATATCCTGCCTTGACTACCTGTGTTGTGACTGAAGAAAGAGAGAGAGAGAGAGACAGTAGAAGTCAGCAGGAATAATACATTGTGTCTGTCTCCTGCCATAAAAGCCCACAGAGGACGCTTTTCTTCTACAAACACCGAGGAGGAAAGAGGAGACATTTGCTGTGTGAGAGCGGGGTGTATGAACGTGTGAGCACCAGAAAAACCTCCAGGATGTCGGGCAGCACCTCAGCGGACATGGTGAGATAAATGACTGGATGTCAGTTCTGTATCATAAAAATCCAATAACTTCCACTGGGGTTCCTGAGTCTAAAAGTGCAACACAGAAGCATAGCTCATGGGTCTGGTTTTATTACTGTGATTTTCAACTGCACTTCCTTGTTGGGCTCAAAATTTGAATTAGTCATGTTTTACTTAGTTCCTTATAAACGAAACATAACTTTCACAACTGGATCAATGTGGAAGGAATATTGTGGATATTGATAATAACAACAGCTCGCTGGTACAGTTTAAAGCAGCCATTGATTCTAGCTGTAAGGCACTCCACAAGTCTCCTGTTCTTTTATTTATGATGTTGAAATAGACCTATGTTTGGACTTTATCCTGTCATAAAAGGGTACAGGATGTACACGTTTATATATAAAAAAATATATACAGTTCCTCAAACTATTGGTTTTTACTTCTCTGTTTAAAACAGCTGAAAATTGAATATACAGTGCCTTCTGAAAGTACTCATACTTCTTTATTTTTTCCCATTTCCTGACATTAAAACCTCAAACTTCTGTGTATTTTGTCTAGATGTTACATGGTAGATCAAAGCAAAAATAGTGGAAAGTTGAAGGAAAATTACACAAGCATTAAAATCCATCTTTAAGTTTTTATTATTATGTTATAAAACACTCAATTGCATCTGATTGCTGCAGAGATCATATAATTAGTCACAATAGAGCTCAGTGTGTGTGTAATTTAATTGCGCTTTAGATATAGTTGTTTTGTGAAGGCCTAATCTGTCTTTTAGGGAACATTAGTATGAAGTTGTGGCAAAGTTTAAAACCGATTTAAGTTTGAGACCTTTAATTGGAATAAACAGCCAAAAGGCCTATGGTTGTTCTGGAGGGGCTGCAGAAGTTCACAGCTCGTGTGGGAGAAATTGTTGACAAGACTTCTAGTTGTAGACGCCACAAATCTGGCAGGAAAAAAGTCACAGTTGAAATAAACCCATAAGCCCTGTTTAAAATTTACCACAATGTAGGTGACACATCAAACATGTGGAAGAATGTGGTGCGGTCAGACGAGAACAAGGCTGACCTTTTTGGCTTTCATGGAACAGACTGTTTGTGTAGGAAAAGCTAACAGTGATCATTACCCTACATACACCGGGGATTGCTGTATCATGCTGCAGGGATGCTTTTCTGATGGGGTATAAAACTGGCCATTTTCATGAGTTTGAGTGCTCCACTCAAAGTCCAGAGAAAATCCAACTTAGAATCTGTGGTAATACTTGAAAATTGAAGTTCATAAATGCTTTCTAAGCATTATGAGTGAGATTGAGCGATGTTGCAGCCAAAATGGGCAAAAGTCTTTACCTTTCTGTCGGTTAATGAACAAAACATTTGCAGAAATACCTCCAGACTTGCAGCTGTAGTGAAAAACAGTTCTAGTATGGATGCAGAGGAGCTGAAAACAAATGTATGCCACACTATTCAGATTTTAGCATTTCATAATTTTCCTGCCAGTTCAGCTCTATTGAGTTCGAGCTCAAAATTGTGTTCATCTATTGCCTAAACTTCCTCATATAATGCCTTGTTGTTTGTGTTTGTAATGTGGAAAGGTTCAAGGAACATGAACACTTATGCAAGGTCCGTGAGTTATGAACTGTTCGGCTCCTAAAGTCGCTGCTTTTTAACTTCTGTTGTAATGGTTTACCTTGGACATTTTCCTATGTTTTATTGGGTAAATGATTAATTGAGAAAGATAGATAAGTGACCTTTTGAAAAGGGCAGCGTTACTTCGAGGATTATGACAGTGACATCTCTGCTACATCAGAAAAAGAAGGTGGCGTTTACCAGATAAGTCTAACAAACTCCCTACAAACGAATTAAGTAGTATTATTTGTGGTATTGGTGTCACAAAATGGAATGCATAGTAAAGCTATAATTTAATGAACAGGTTCAGTAGTTTTCCTTGGTGAGTCACATCAAACATGTTCAGTCACCTTTATTTCAGATTCCAGTATCCAAAGAACCATTGTTCAGAAGTGCCCATAGCGTGAACATAAAAAATGCTGTCAGGTGGTTTTAGTGGAAGAGTTCTTTTTCTCTGCTAACTACTAAAAGATATATACCTGTTCAGCTTTTTCCAAATTGTACTACCACAAACTTCAACATTTCAAATGCCAATGGAGATCTGTGGAATCCGAAATGGACTTTTGTGACTTTTTCTCTTAGCATTGCAAGATATAATGTTTATTCATGGAGAAAATATATGCACGTCCACTCCACGTAGCATTGACCTTTTAACTCTCGCCAAACAGATAAACAATTGCTTCTCTAATCATGGCTGTCATCTCTCCACCTTGACATTGTGTTAAAGCATGCAGCACTGGGTTTCAGTGCAGCTTGTTTTTTCTTGTTTTTATTTTTCACACATCTCTCTCACATCATAGCTTAGTTTTTATTAAATAAATGTAACATTTAGTCTCAGAAGAGATTAACTTTCAGATGTCTCGGGGGGTTTTTTTTCTCCCCTTGCTTTTGAATGAAGGGTAATTGAATCTTAGCTGTCATGTTACAACTTAGATGTAGTGCTGAGTTACACGGTGACCTCCTCAGACCATGGTCATCATCATCTGACCCTAGGAGACTCTTCAGACGCTTAACGTCCATCTTCATGTGACATATTAACTTGTGTCACACCAGCTCTCCAACGGTGGTTGGTTTTATGAGCTCTCATCATAAAGATTTATGCCAGGCTCACATGGGTAAGAAATGCACCAGATTACAGTCACAAAATGCATCCAGCTGGATTAAGGTAAACTAATTCCAATCTGGGAGTTGCATGTCTGTCATCTTTGCTCCTAGCAGACGTTTGGCACTAAGAATACTGCCAGGTCTATGTTTAGAAAGGATAAACTGCGTAATGTGCCCCTATGTCAAGATCAGCTATCCCAGCTGTGCATGTGTTGTTGCCCGTCCACACTCAGCTGACCGCCCCCACATCCCTCCCACCACCTCCCACTGAACAGCAGGTTCATTTTGTCGCCATATCTGAGGGCTGACCTCGGCGTATACATGGTCCCGTCGGTGCAAAGGCATCTAATAGCAAAGCATGTGGAATTTCCACAGATTATGAGCTGAATCTTTCGTTTTCTGATCCGTCCCGACTGACGGTCTAATCCGAACGACTCCACAGGAACATTATTAGAAGGTTCTGTTTTGTGCTCTGTGGAAAAGTATAGGATTTGATCGGAGTATTTCCAGTTGAGATTGGAGAAATGTCTGCTTTTTCAGACTTCTGTCTCTTTATCAACTTTTCAAGTCTAGTCCCTGTGAGCCACTGTGTGTCATTAGGTAATTTTTTTCTCATGTCGCATCCAATTTAGCTGAACTTACTTGGGCCCTACTAGTGGCTTTGTTATTTGATTCAAGTGTGATAAGGCAGAGACGCAGTTGAGTGTTTTGTCCGTCCATCAATCCCATCCCAGCCTCTGAAAGCCTAACCTTCACAGAAAAATCTTACTATTGAATTTTTGAAGATTTGTGGTGTAAGAAATCTACTTATTTTAAAAGATGTGCATATGGTGGCTGTATTCTTCTTCTATTTAACAACAGTTAGGTGGTGACCAGGAGAGGAGCTTTGAGTTTGAGCCTCTAGTGTCATTAAACTTCACTCTGAATCTCTTACCAGCTGGTTTACAGCTCCAGCTTGGATTTTAGTCTGAGATTTTCTCCTCTAAGGGGAAGTATCACATTATTATTACTATGTAATTTGAGATCAACACCCAGAGTAAAGTTCATTTACTTGGTGGTAAATTCCAGAGTTCACTAGCTTCCTAGTTTCAAACATTGTCTATAATAGGTTTTATTCACTCCACGTCATCCTGTACCTGGTTCATGCTGCTAATATGCCCACGGCAGAAACATAAAGGTCAAGTTCTGCACATAAGTAAGACATTTAAGGCTTCCTAATCTCCAGAACAATTACTTCCCTCCATGGTGGAGCTCTGTCTATACATCAAATGAGCTCCTTGTGTTCCCCAAGGAAACTTAGGCAAATATCAGCTATCAGAATCTCACTGATCCTGTGCAGCCGAAATCGGCAGCAGATGCACATTCTCTTTCAATTTCCTCCAGCTCCCTCAGTCAGTAGAAAAGCCCGGTTGTATACACATTCTTAGAAAGACTCTATGGAGTAGGAGTTAGAGTAGGAGGAGAGGAGACTGCTGGTGCCAAACACTGTGGGTGAATGAATCTGAGAGAAAGAAAAGAAGAAGGAACAGTCATTTCCCTCAAGAATGGAGGATGGGTTCCAGCGGAGTGAAAAGAGGGAGGGGTGAAAGGATACAAAAACTGTGAAGAATAAGAGCAGGGGGGAGACATACCCCAGAAGTGCTGACAAGGTCGAAGTGTTCCCCATGGCAACAGGGGGTTGCCTGGACCGCAGGTCTGAAGGCAAGTATGTAGAGGAGGCACTGCAGGTATGTGGCAAGTATGAGAGAAAAGATCAGGACTAGTGCAGACACATTAGAGGAATAAAGCACCTTTGGTTTGGATGGAACCTGATGAATGAACCAAAAGGAGACATGATATCCCACAGTAGACTGTACATAAACCCCCACACAGAGTGACATGGATCATATTCATAATTCCTCTTCTACAATTTGGTTTAAAGTCAACTCATTCACAGTTAAACCCAAATGATTTATTCCCCGTGCAGATTTAGGTGTACTCTTGTTTTCTGTTGAACTACAACGTTTACTTGGACAGCAAACGACAGCTAAGGTGACGCTAAAAGGGTATGATTTTTGAAAAGACAATTTCTCAGTTTATCTTTTCGCAAAAATGGCATATTGAAAATTATTTTTAGCCTTTACAATAATTACTAGAAAAGTATTTATTGGCATAAATGTAATCAATCTGTTTTTATAATTGCTGACCCATGCCTTTTACATGCTTACATTGGTATTTTGATTATTTTTGTAGTGACCTCTAAGTTTTTGTAGTTGCAAGGCCTTCTTGCCATCCCGTTAATATTTTACTTCCTGTTCAGTTTCTCTGTCGGATTCAACTAAAAAAAAAAACAGTATTAGTTCCTGTAAGAAAAAATCTTATTGGTAAAACTCTAATTTTACCAGAAATCTAAATCTGTCAAGGATAAGAAGGATGTTGAGGTTACTGCAAAACATGCTTCTGTTTATCTTAAATTTGATGGAGAAATTCTCAACCACAAAATCAGAGTAAAAGAGCGACATGGTATTTATTTTGGGACTGTATCAAACAAAAAAGAAGCCAATATTGCCCACAGTACCAAGAGCTAAGTTGACACAATAACACAACATCAACAGCTTTGCAGACAGGTGTATTTGTTTCTTAATGTAGCGCTCCCTGTGGACATATTTAATCTTTTTCATAAGATCAACAACCAGTTGCAGCATTGCAGAACTTTATTTTCAGCCTTGGGTGCAGATGTTAGCACAATATTCTCTGAACCAATGTTATAAAAGTTTTAATAAAAAAAAAAAAAAAAAAAAAAATTTGTAAAATGTAAAACCCCCTGTGTCTCCAAATCTGCCGATTATTACATATTTGAAATTTGGCACTGGAGAGACTGTTGCTGCCTTGTTTTTGAGGGGCTAAAATGTTCTGTCGTACCTCCTGGTCCGAATGAGTCAGGGCTGTCAGTGTCACCACCAACACAAATTAACATGTTCTCACCACTGCCCAAATGACAGTGTCTGACTACTACCCACTGAGTGTGCAATGACTGAGAGCCAAAACGCTTTACATCCTTTTTTTGATCACTCCTCAGTCACTTCAGCAAAAACCTGCTTCAATAAAGGTTTATCATTTTTCACCGCAGACATGTTTTTTTAATCATTTTTTGTTTCTAATCTAATTCTATTAATGCTTGGCAAACTAAGTTATTTTTTTAACTCTGCCAACAAAGCTTACAAAATAAAAGTCTTTTCTTGTAGACCAATGAGTTGTAGTCGTGATAAAGTTTGGGCACACTGAGGCAGCCTGTATTTAGTAATTTTTGAACATATTGAAGTTTAATATCAATTTAAACAGCATTGAAAAATTCAAGTAAAGTATAGCCAAATAAGTTTTGCATAGTAAAAAAAAAAATAAGCAAAGAGACCCTTGTCTTTATTCTTTACTCCTTCCTAAAATGATTAAAAATACCCACAGAGATCAACTCTGGTTCATATGATGAGAGCGTCATTACTCAGCATTTTGAAGCAGGTTTGCTTCAGAAGTTTGATGAGCTCTTGACTGCTGAAGTAAGAGTGAACATTTTCATGAGATGCAAAGAGCTATATGGTTCCTTCAGAAAGAAGATTTAAGAGTTCAAAGATGTTGAAATCACCCTTTCCACTGCCCAGAAGTTAATCTGGCTATGGAGGAAATTCAACACAACTGGCAACATGCACAGTTCTAACTATCCAAACAACTTCAGTCTGCCAGCAGACCGCAAGGCACTAAAATAAGTGTTGGAAAAAAAAAGACTCTCAAGCGTCGTCATGGGACCTGTAGCAGGCTTCTGCTGCTGATGTGAAAGTGCACGCCTGAATAATTAGAAAGAGACTGCACCAGTCTGTTTCATGGTGTGTGCATGATAAAAACACTGATGCTCTCAAAGAATTAGATAAAGACTAGACTAAAGTCAAGGTGGAACTTCTAGACTAATGTTCTTTGAATTGACGAGTCTGAAATTGAAATATTTGGAAGGCACAAAAGAGGACATGTAACCCAAATACTGCATTCAATAAACAGCGCTTCTGGGCCAGACGTGTCAAGGTTTTGGGATCTTTTGCTTCAGCAGGAAAAGGGCAGTTCACCATCACAGAGTCCACCATGGCATGTGAAGGAGGGTGCTTTTGGAAATTGTGAAGTCATCTCTAAAGAAATAATTAAGCACAAGTATAACTTGACCCTTCAACCTGAAAGTGACTCAAAACATAACAGTAAATCCACCAAGAGCTGGCCTGAAATTAGAAATGGAAAGTCCTGGTCTACCTCAGTGAGATAATTTGGAGTGACTCAAAATGGGCTGTAGATACAAGAAAACTCTAAAACATCTCACAGCTGAGAGTGAGGAGTGGGGCAAACTGTTATCAGATAGAAATCAGACTGGCCAATGACTACAAGAAGCTTTTCACTAAAGTTATTTTAGCTAAGCTAACCTTTTCCTCTGCTAGAAAGTGTTGGCAGGGATCTATGAAATCATTTTCTTTTCCTGAGATGTCTAAAAACTAAGATTAAACATTGATAACATTGAGCATTTCTGGATAAGGCTCTGAATATTGTGTAAACTTTTCCACATTGTTGTAAAATGAAGCACATATCTTGAAATAATCTTGAAAAGTTACATTTGTTTCCACTTGTCAGCTTGATTTTCTGTTTTCTGTTAACTTTTTGTGGTTTTAGCTTTAAACTTTGTGTAAACTTTTACTTGGAAATAGCTTAATGCACTCTAAATCTATTGCACATAACATATAACTATCGATTACTATCAGCGTAAGGCTGGAAGGTTCTCTGTGTGTGGTTCACAGTCTATTCCCACATTGACCCCCTAAGCTAAACAGACACACACAAAGAGGCCAGAGGTCAGGGTCAGAGGTGAGCAGTGTGTTGGTCCCTGCTGACAGAACAATGGGACGGGGAATCCTTGCTGCTGAAAACAGCTCTCCGTGTCCTGAATGGCAACTTCAGCTTAACTCAGCATGTGCGACACAGAGCAGGCAGAGACAGAGAGAGGTCTTCAGCCTTGGGCCGGCATTTCTAACCGGACTTTGATTGACACATTTAAAGACGGATGGGGGTTGGAGATCCACAGAGTCACGAGAGTGCCAGTTGGACGAAGCATGTTGGTGGATGTGCTTGTATTGCTGATGCCATGTGTTGGCAGTCTGAGTCACACATCAGGATTACGTCATGCTGCCCTGGTGGCGCAGCTGATATATCGACTCTGACACTGTCACATGTAGACCTCACAGAGCCACGGATAGTCTGGTTGGCAGCTCTGAAGGGGCAGGAGCTGCACTGATTCATGTTCATTAAAAATGTGTTAGAAAATCGGTGACATGATGTTGAAACGCTGACAGATGGACCCAGGCGTTAGGTAAAACAGTAGTTCAACTTCACGGTTGAACAGCAAGGATTTATTTTAATTAATGTGAATGGAATAAGGCATCTATGAAATTTTGTCGATCTTTTTGGTGGTTGAGGCCGTTCTGCATATTTCCAGGAGGTTTTTGTATTGACAATACTTGGTATTAACAAATATTTTGTCAATATATTTGTCAGTCTTTTGGAGCGATATGCTGTCTAGCAGTCCCTTTTAATTGTTCTGAGTTAATCCGGTCTCATATTGATGTGTCCCCAGCACCAGCAGGGAGTCTCATGTAGGCGCTCTGGTCTATCGACTGCTTTTAGAATAGTTATTTTGACATATGCTTGCCATTGTGATGGTCATTTCAGCATGTGCTGCAGCATGTATATCCCGTCTTACCTTCTTCAAGAAAATGAAACCCATCCTGCAAAGACGTATTATTACTTACCTCTCAGTATTATACATTTTTTGTAATGTTTCCTGTGAGAGAGCTTGATTTCTCTTAACCTTGTTACACATTTGTTAACCTTGATTCTTGGTTGATCTAAACTTGTAGCATGAAAGGTGAGACACATTATTTACAATTAAGTGATGCAGTGATCAGAGGTCTAGTTGGGAACCTGGGCATTTCTTTCCCCTGCAACACTCTCCAGGTCATCCCTGCAGGACCCCCAGGCATTCCCAGCCCACAAGGGATTTATAGACCCTCTAGAGAGTAAGTCTGCCCCAGGGTCTCCTCCTTGTGGGACATGTCCAGAAATCCTCCCAGGAATCATCCTGAGCAGATGTCCAAACAATTTCAGCAACTCTTATCACCCTATCACTAAGGCTGAGTTCAAACACCCTATGGAGGAAGCTCATTTCAATGACTAAAAACCAAGTTTTTCTTCTTTTGTTCATCATCCATATTTCATGACTGTAGTGAAAGGTCAGAAAGTGGGATTTCCATTAAATTGAGAGCTACGCATTTTGGGCTCAGCTCTTTCTTTAACATGACAGACTGGAGAAGCACATGCATTACTAGAGATGAGGCCCCAATCCATCAGTTTGTCTTCTGCTCTGTCCAACCGTCACTGGTAAATGTCACACCAACGTACTCCAGCTTTTTTGCTTGAGCCAGAGACTGACCCCTGACCAGAGGCAGTAGCTCACCTTCTCTTTGAGGGAACTGAGTCTCTGCCTGACTGCTAGTAGCTCTGGTGCATGTTGAAGGTCAAACTAAACCTCATCCTCTCAATGAGTGCATATGGAGATCCAATCCAAAAACAACACAGTCAGGGTCAGAGACCAGGGACATCCATGACATAATGAAACCTGCACTATGAGCCAGCTTGACTTCCTGCCATGAACAGACATGGCTCTTGCTTTAGTTTGATATAAAACACATGCAAACCAGATAACCAAGCTCCCACATTGCCTGAAGCAGTTCTGCAACAGTAAAGATCTGGTCCGCTGTTCCACATCTTGGACAGATGCCACATGTTTCTCCCGAGTCCAGGGTCTAACAGTCGGTCTGAGTCTGATTAATAACTATCTCACTTTTCAACGACATTTAAAAGACCCGTTTGTCTTTCCAGAAATAATTTTCTCTACAAATTTGACGCTCCCTGTTCTCTAGAAGCTGTTAGAGGCCTTTCTTTGGCATATATTGGGGTTTATCAGCTGACGAGTTCAGTGTGCTGAATTGGTTTCCTTCCAAAGATTATCATGCTAAAGTTTGAAGCTCTAGTTGTCATGATAATTTAGACTGCATTTGAATTTGCCGACTTCCCAATGCCAACCATTACTGTTCACCAAGATTAAATCTCATTCCTTGGACTTACAAGTTAGTCAGACGCTTTTTTTGTTGTCAGCATTTCTAATCAACACAGATTGAAAGCTGAATACCTCTGTGACCTAATCAGATTGTTCCTAAGGAAGATTAGTGTGTAAATGTTAGAATAAAGTCTTATTCCTCTAGAAAATCTCCCTGTTTCATAAGCCAGTAGAAAAATATTGACATTAATGCCTTTGCCAAGGTTGAGGAATATGTTGAATTTAGGGAGAAAAAGCTTTCAAGAGGAAACATCTGGTTCTTTTTCTAGATTCTTCTCCTGATCCCTTTTGACAGTTTATTTACCTCATACGTACTAATGCTCTTTAAATGCAACAGATATAAAAATGTGTCGCTGTCTGAAAATGATCTGAAATGTAGCCTCCCTAAAAAAAAGCAATGGAGGAGAGGGAAGTGGGACCGTAGTTCAGTTTTTATGCCAAAGATTTTAGCGTTTGAACGTGACATACATGAGTGGGAGTGGGTGTGAGTAATATACAGGCGTTCTCTAACACGCCCACTCCTGCTTACTAAACCCTTTGGGCCTGCAGCCTGTTCTGATCTGCCTGTGTGTGTGTGTGTATGTGTTTTGTCCACACAATTATGCATGTTCATATTTGCATGAAAACACAGCCAAAGCACAACCTGTCCTTCCTGTTGAGCGTGACGTGTTTGCTGTCGGCATCGCCGGCTGTGGAAACACCCACACTGGTTCGTTGTTGCTCCACATCCTTGTTCAAGCTGAGCTGCATCCAAGAGTTTGGATGGAACAAGACCTGAAGAGTGTCATTTTCCTAGATCTGGATAAGTATGGGTCAACAAAATAAATATATAGATGCATCTCCTGACACTCTATTCCACATTTTCTCATCCTAAGTGCTTAAGTGAAGGTCAACTATCCTTCTTTTGTTTCCCGAGGTCAAAAAGTCCAGGGCCTTCGACTTAAGCACTTATGATTGCCTAGTCCTGGACGACTTAGAATCTGCATCAGCCTCTATCCTTGCATCATAGATTTTGAACTAATCTAGACTAGTTCAGATGCCAAATAAGCTCTGAAATAACCTTTTAATTCGCAATGCCAAATTAATTTTAGTGTTTCTTTTTCATGGTTTGTGATACATAAAACTAAACTAAACATTTGTGCTTAAATGTCCAAAATGTGACATAAACAAAACAAAAAATCAAAACATTTGAAATCAGTTGTAATTTCACAGTTGTTTTGGAGCCCTGATGTAAGGGACCATATGTTTCTCCGCCCCTGTAACATTTGATCCTTGTTACATTGAAAATACCTAAAAAACATATGATATGTGTAATTCATCTCCTTCAGTATTGTCCTAGTTATGGTCAAACAGGGAGTTTGCTTATTTTATGCTCAGTTTATTAGTCAAGAAAGTTGTTTTTGGAGATGATTTGAAATGATGATTGATACTTTGATCTGAAAGTAAAAAAGGGAAAGGAAAGTGGACTTGTGAAAAGGTCACAGAGACGTGTTTAAAAAAATCATGACTAAAACAATACAATAATGTTCTGTGTATTTTGATCAGTGCAGTATTGCAATTTGATTTTTTCTTTGCATGCAGATGAGTTCAAATTATTACTTCGCTTTAAAACTACATTTGAAATTCATTTTAAATAGATGTTTTATTACAGCTTTAAAACTACATTTTAAAGTGAAACTTTAAATGTAGTTTTAAAGCTGTAATCATTTGAATGTTTGCTAAGCAAAATACACAAATGAACAATTTTGATTACTGAATAGAGAACTGTCCTTGTGTGGAGGAGAAGTAGAGGATGGGAAGGGGTTGGTGTACTACCAGCTCAATAAAAGGGGCCTTTCAGCTGCACTGGAAACAATTTCCAGCTGAGGGGACATTTTTATTAAAGCTCTACTCTGCTTGCACACGCTGTGAGTGTGCTTTGCGTCAGAACAGCCAGCAAGCATGAATCAAATGTCCCTTTCGGACCGTTTTTTGGTACAAGTTGCTACTTCTAAATTGGTACTTAAAAAATGTCTTGAAATTTGAACGTCCTGTTCTTGTTGTAATGTCTGAAATAGAAGGACTCAGAAACAGGACAGACATGAATTAGAAAAAAACATTCAAGTAATGGTCAAGCATAACTGACCTACCACATGTCACCAATAGTCTTTCTTTACCTTGATTGTTACTCCGCTGCTTTTGTCAGTCATAAAAATTGTTTTTTAACGCACTAAAAAAACTGAAGCTACAATGTAAAACAAAACTTGGATTGACTTTTACTGCTGTTTTGGTAAACAAGTACATCATAAAAAAATGAATATTGTGTAAATGTTCAATGGGGTTTAGCGATTTGAAATGCAGCACAGGGAAAATCAAGCTTCCTACATGGTGTCAGTATGAAGCATTTTTTTCAAAAGGCATAACATTTTCTGTAGTAATTATTGTTGAAGCTGGTTTCTTATGTTAATGTTAAATTGACTAACATTTGTCTGAAGTCATTTTTGTCTCTTTGTTGGTTTGCATTCTGATTTTATTTAGTTGTGTCAGAGTAAAACGGGTTTGGATACAAATTCACAAATGTATTCTGATCTGTTATTTCTAAAGTAAAACTAAACCTTATCTGCCATTTTCTGTTGGTCTTAAATCCCAGTTGTGCCATATGCTAAGTATGTCACAGAAAACTTTGTGGTCCTGTGACAAAATGTGTCAAGAAATATGAATAATTTTACCAAGCACTGTGTAGCACAAATCACTAATCTTGAAGAAACTCTTCTTTACTCATGAGTTTGTGAGGATATTACACTTAATTGAATCAGATAATTTCAGTTTATTTTCCTGCCTTTATCCAACGTCAGTGTTTTTGCTCCATTTTGGCTTCCTGGTGTGACACATTGTGATTTTAGGACATTCACACAGAGATCTTGGTAAACACAGTAGGAATAGAGAAGCTGAGGTCACAGAAGAGTTGAAGAGAGTTTAGAGCAGAGGGAGTTTCTCTCTCTCTCTGTGAATATGTGTGTGTGTGTGTGCGTGCGTGCGTGCGTGCGTGCGTGTGTGTGTTGAAGAGCAGGGCACATGGACAGAGGGTATATTTGGCCTTCATGCTGTCTTGCACAAATTTGTCATTGCATGTGGGATGCTATGGAGCACTTTGACTATGAATATCTGTAATGATCCTGACAGGGCTTGTTTCTGTATGTGTATGCGTGTGTGTGCGTGTCCGTGTGTGTGTGTTCCTCCTTATCTGAACTAGCTTTCTGTAATGAAGCAGCGGACCTTGGACTACAATGATTGAGGGCTTTTAAACTGCCCGTGTTTTTTCATTTTCTTGTAATGAGGAACAGTTGTTTATCTAAAGGGAAGCAGCAGAATGTTAGCTTAGGCTGGAGACTTAAACCACTGAGATAAGTGATAGATCTGATTTAGCCTAATATTAAGCTACAACAGCTTTCCCTGGTTTTACAATTGGTACTCTAGGCCATGTATGCTTGTCGGTGTGTAAAATTAGCACATTTTACCCAACCTTGGCAGAAGTATTCACATTTTCATCCTATTACAACTATAGTGTATGTTATTTCAATTTTGTTGGTTAGACCCACACAAAGTACTTTCAGATCAGATTTTATGCAACCAGCTGCCTTCAGAATTCACCTGCTTAGCAGATAGTGAGATAATTTAATCTCTGTATTAATACAGTGGTTCGGTGGCAGCCTCAGATGTTTGTTAGAGAACAGCAGACAGGTCAGAGATAAAGATGTAGAGAAGTTTAAAGCAGAGTTAGATGAAAAATATCCCAAGCTTTAAGTAACTTCCAAAGCCCAGTTCAAATCATCGTTAATATGGAAAGAGGATGGCACAACTGCAAACCTGCAAAGACACTTATTGTGTTCAGTTTCTCATTTTTACTGAGTGCAACATTATTGCACATCTTTTTAAATGCCTCAGTTATCATGAAGTAAAAGACAACCTCCCCATGCTGGACACAACCTGGCTGGCGGATTTGTTTATTTGAGAGTCTATGCACAGAACATGCATTGTACCAGATTTAGCTCCAGGCTAATTTCATCCTGTATGTTTCCATACTTTTAGCTGCCTTGTAATGGAACACCACCACAGAGCTCGACTGCTCTGCTCCCCCTTTCATCGCTGCTCTGATTCTTCCTGTTGTTGCCTCGTTATCTGGAAGCCTCCACTGTAGCCACTCAGAGCTTCCCTTTTCCTGTTGTGTACAATACCAGATTACCAGAAACTCAAAACCAATTGGGAACTCTTAAAGGTTTATGTTAAGATACAGTAGACACGCTAAACCTCAGCGTGTAAACGTTGCTGTTTCCCATGTTTTTATGCAAACATAAATGGGGAAGAAACTCCTAATGTCTGTGAAGAATTAGTTTGGCCTGCAGCAAATAAAATACTAAATTTAGTTTTTTTTAAGGAGCAGCAGCAATATTTTTTATTTCTTTATCACATTTTGGCTGTTTCACAATACATCTCATGTTTTCTGTGTCACCTATCTGCTTTTAGATTTTAGGGATTATCCTGTATCAGTGAGATTTCCTGTATAAAAAAAGGTAAAAATGTGACCTTTTACCTTCTTTAATTTTTTTCCAAACATTATTTAATTCTAATGAAAAAAATTGGATCACTACAAGAAAGATTTGAGCAAAAATATTTTCTTGCTTGTGTTTTTTCCTTTTAACTTTCTCAGGATTCAGAAGTTTATATACATTTCCTTTCTATTTCCTTTTTAAAATGTCGAACTTTTGAGAAACATTAGCGCCATCCTTCCACAAGCCTCTCACAATGGTTTGGTTGAATTTTGGGTAATAGGCCACTTTGGTCATTCCCAAATTTACACACAACTTTTCCGTAGGACTAAGATGAAGCTTTGTGGTTTTCCACTCGAAAACATTGACTTTGTTGTCCTTAAGCCACTTATTTGCTAATTTGGCAATGTGCTAGTGACTCAGATGTGCCTTGAATTTAATTTCCTGCCTTATGACAGATTTCACTCCAGTATTTCAACATAATGTTTCCTCGTGATGCCATCTATTTTAATATTCATTGGAAGTGCAGTAGTCCCTCCTGCATCAATGTAACAATGGTCATTTTTCCTAGCAGTTTCGTTTTAGATTAATCAGACCACAGCAAGATCTTTGGTCCTGTGGGCATTTACAGACAATGATCTGTTTTCTTCTTCTTGCTCTTAGAGTCCTTTCAGCCTATGTCACTAAAGGAATTTCATTGTAAAGAATAACTTACTAAAAGTCTTTTGCTGCTGTTCTTAGTTGACTTACACTTTTTGATACATTTTACCCACTCAATGATAACTTGGACTTGTGGAGGTTCAAATTTTTCTTCCTGATATCTGAGCTTTTTCATGATGTCACACCAGGAAGCATTCACAGATGTTCTTCTTCTCAAGTGAGATCATCATCCTCTGGATTTTCCACATTATTGAAATACTGTAATGTTTGGAATTTGAGAGTCATATATATATATATATATATATATTTAACATATTCATTTTTAACATGTTCAAATCTGTCTTTTACTGATTTGAAAACATCACTAGACATTAAGCTTAATCACCATGAGGAACAAGTTAGCTGGCCTGAAGAACCACTTAGAGTAAACGTTAGGGATAATAATATGACTTTAAAATACTCTTTGGACAGCAGGTGCCTAAGTAGAGCAAAGGTATGTTGCAGTTAAATATTTCCATGTGTTGAGAAAAATTTTCAGCTCACATGAACCACACGGAAACAGTCAAGATGACTAGGTGGATACCAGATACAAGCTAACGTCCGGGCTGAGCCAGACACGGTCAAGTTTCATAATTTCTTTCATTGTTTTTAACTAGTCTGGTTATGAGATGTTGAAAGACATAGTAAAGTATCAGGTTGAACTTGAAAGAGCAGTAGGCCATTTGGCTTTCCGCCTCTGCTTATGGTTGAGCTCATGAGTAATAGTCCTGGTTTGTGTCCAGTGCTATCTGGTAAATTCCAGCACTGAGGGCAATTTAGCTTGCCAGTTATCTGTGTGTGTGTGTGTGTGTGTGTGTGCGTGTGTGTGTGCGTGTGTGTGTGTGCATTGCACACTCTGACATCCAATAATGCTCTCACATGTATATACACACATGCATTTTTTTTTTCTGCACACACTCATCATCACGTGAGTTGTGACTGCAGGCCAGTGCTCTTTTCTGAAGGAGAAAGGAAAATGCAGTGTTGTGGATATAACTGCTGTCTTGCAGCCATTCCTGTCCTCGTCACAGATGTCTCCTCTGTCGTGTTACTTTGCAAAATGTCGTTAAAATAAGATCTAAAGGTGCACTTTTTAGTTTCTAGTTTTAAAATCTACTGCAAACAAGCTTCCTTTTAAAAAGACTTTCCCCATAAAAATAACTATATTATTAACCCTGAGGGAAAAACAACTCACCTTTGGTAAGGAGATGAGCTTGTGCTTTTAAAGGACAACCTAAAAGGTTACAAACAAGCTAATCCTGACAGCGGGGAGTTGCCTACAGATTGCTGGGGAGAGACCACCTAGGAAAGAGGACACGTGGGGTTTTTTAGAAACGTCGGTGGGAAGAAGGATGGGGCGGTGAGGGGAGAGAAGAGGTCACCCGTTACTGTGCATGGGGATGCTTTACATGACTCCAGGGTTTTCACATAGCAGGGGGGCAGGAAAGCGCAGAGGAGGAAGCCACATTGGTGAGACACCTAGCGATGGAAGTGAAGGAAAGTAACATGGGGGACGGAGGGGGCAAATGGTCGGACGAGTGAGAGGAAGGACAGGAGAGCCTTTTATTTAGTGCGATCATCAACCCTCTGTGTGGCCCCTTCACACTGGCAGCATGCTGTTATGTGGGATGGTGGCCTTTGAGTTTGTGTTTTTGCTGGTGGCTGGTTGTCATTATGATGGTTAACTGAACAGACTCAAACAATCAGGTGGAACTTTTGATTATTTTTTTTTTTTTGAAAACCAAAACAAGAGTTCACTACACTGAATTCATTAATTTGGAAACTGTCAAACAGCCAACCACAGGAGTAGTTTCAACATTCTCCACATTATTCCTGTAAATCAGTAACTGCCATGATGTTGCTTCAGTATAATGTTAAGGACATTTTTTTCAATGTTTTTCCCAATCTCCTATCCAGTAGCTGAAATTTGTACTTCAGACTAGCTATACCTACCTTGACAAAATAAACAAGGAACGGAAATTAACATTTGCATGAGCTGCAATATGTTATACATTGTGCAAAAAATAAAAATAAATATGCAGTTTTACTTAGAAATACCTTCTGAAAATAGCTGTGACGTAAAACACGATTGCAAAATTAGTACTGATTATAGACTATGATTAACCCATATAGTCTGACTAGTTTCCTTATATTTACCAAAATGTCCCCACCAATGAGATTTGCCATCAAAGCCACTAATAACATCAATCATGTTTGATTATTGAAGGCAGTGAAAGGCAATTTAAGTATAGTACACTGTCAAAGGTTATATCTTAGTTGGATGCTTCACACATTTCTCATCCTGTTGTTGAGATAGTTTCTTTTTAAAAAGTATTTTGTGTCTCTGTGCTTCACGAAAAATTGCTGGCTTTGTTTTCGTCCATCAGTAACGGCATGCTGTTGTCTACATGATCTGGTAGCATTTAGATTGGATAGATTGCATTCATAATATTTGAAAAACATTGGATTTTTGTGTTTTGGATGGCTCTGTCCACATTGGGTGAGTCAGGTGGAAAATCTGACCAGCAGATTTCTGGGACATCTTTAATTAAAAAATACATAAAGCCCTGGTTAGTATTCTCTAACTTTGTTTTATAGCCTTTTAAAATTACTTAAAATTCAAATTCTCTTAACCTACAGGTTGCAACATAATCCCCCAACATCACCACCGTAGATCATTTTTCACAGCAGGAACTCTTGGAGAAAAAGTGATAAATTGGAGGTTGGTTTAAGTGACCATGAAGTTTTAACGTTTTGCAGAAATCCTGATCAGATCCAGATGTGCTTTCTTAGGTCACCTTTCTGACTTCATGGTGAAGCAGGGAAAGCAAACGTTTCAGTACCTACTTTACCCTCCACCATTGTTTTATTCTTAGCTGCAACTAATGGTCACTGATGCAGCTCTGTCCCACTGATTAGCATCTTGGTATTCATGCTTTGTCTCATTTCTGGCTTTAAAACTAGCTGGGAGAGAAGGACAGTCTAGACGCTGACAAAGGATGAAAGGAATCGATTGAAGCATACAAAAGCAATTTCACGTCTTGGCCCATGGCTTCAAAAACAGAGCCTCGGCAGCAATCTCCAGCAGTCATTGGCAAAAAAACAAAAAATGTTTGCTCATTTTGTGTGAACGTAAACACCAACTACTCAGCACATAACAGATAAGGACTTTCTGAATTTTAATGCCTTGTTTTGACGTCACCCTTTCTCCTTTTTGCCTCTCATTGACATTTGCTGTGTTCTTCTTTGAGTCTGTTTCCTTTCATGCTTTTTCATTTTTTTTTTACATTGGTCCCTCTTGCTCGCCTCCAGTAGTCTGTGTTTCCTCTGTCCTTACAAAACATCACAACTCATCATCTTTACAATGTTCTCAGTGTGCAGTTGTACAGTGTCAGCAGTTTGGCGTCGCTGTTGGACTCTGCAGTTTTGTTTTCTCTCTTTTTATCATCAATTTTCACTCTCAGTTGATTTTTTTCTACCATTTTTTAGTTGCTGTCTAAAAGTTGTGTTTTCTCGGTGTAATATCCCGAATCCTCTCGGTTTGTCCAGAGGATCCTAAAGCTCTTCACACTACATTCAGTCGTTCATTTCTCCAATAACTAGGACTGTGTGCGAACTTCTATTTCAATCTAACAAAGTTAGACATAGTGATCAATCATGATTAGTCGTAACGCTAGTGTGTGATTAATCTGATTATATTTTTTAATCAATTGACAGCACTAAGTTAACTGTCCAAGGATATATATTGTCTCCTTGTTGAAAGCAGTAAAAAATTACATTTTGAAGGGATTTCAACAAAAGGAATTAAAGGGATGCTAAAATATTTTGATTAGTAAGCAATCACATCTTTCTTTTTAGTTTTTTCTTCCAAGAATAGGAAAGTGATTATGTCAAGATTTGGGGAAAAAAAATATATACAATTTTAATTCTTAGAGTAATGAGAATTTTCTCTCTGCTTCTAAAGGCAAAAGAAAAGCCACCGACTCGAGCAACGGGATGTGCAGCAGTTCAGGGAGCAGATTGCCTTAGTGGCACTCTTCTGTTCAGCCTCATCTTATCAAACCCACCCCTTATTAAATAAACAGCAGAGGTTTAGACGCTTGGGAAAGTCTGTGTGGAGGTGTGTGTGAATGGAGGGAGAACAAAATGGACTCCGACGGAGCAAATAAAACATAACTGCTCTAATTGAAGTAGTTCTCAGGCTGCCATCGTTTTTCACCACATTTGTAAACAGATTAGTGTTTGGAGCTGTCCAACACCATCATCTTCACATCATTTCATCTGTTAATAACCCACATTTACAGTAGACGGAGATCCAGTTCATCTTTCTGTGGCTACACTCTGTGTCCTTTTAGTGTGAAGGTTTAAAGAGGACTTTTCTTGTTATGGCTCAGCTCCCATTTGGCATGCTAATTCATTTGGCCCGGTGGGGGTTGAAAAGCCTTTTTTAAAGTGTGAAGTCTCGCTCTGAACTGAGCATTGAGGATGAGGCAAGAAGCAGCTGTGAAGGGGAACCTGCCTCTAGTCAGCTTCTGACAGCTCTGATTGCTCGCAGGAAGCAGAGTGTGGAAGGCCTGATCAAAGGCAGCTACCTGGCGCCTGCGCTAGTCATCGTATGGACGTGTGAGTCCTCAAGGAGAGCGATGACTGGCATCACTATTTGCCTCTGTGGAGAGAGGTGGAGCAGCTGATGGATTAAAGGGTTATTGGTATGTTAACAGGTAGAAGGGGAAGGATGGCGAGAGAGCTGCAGCTGAGGCGCAGGAAACAGCCGATGCTGCTTGTGACAGGAAGAGACGCTGGATGTGATGCGGCTGTTGTATCAAAGGACGCGTCTGTCTGAGTGACTGTAGAAAGAAAAGGGCCTGGAGGGAGAAGTGAGAGGTGCGACAGAACAATGAGACGTGAGGCTGATGGTTGAGGCAAGTCCTGCAAGCCAGGCACTTCCACAAAAAAAAAAAAAAAAAAAAAAAAAAAAAATATAAAAAAAATCCACAACAAAATATTTTTA
>NW_015113126.1:121609-151153 GCF_001443285.1 Poecilia latipinna | reverse complement strand
GAAAATAAGATGTCGCGGTGCGTGAGTTAGAGCAGTCTCAAAAACCAGGGCTTTTCCAAAAAAAAAAAAAAAAAAAAAAAACATCTGAAAAAGATGCACTACAAAAAAATTTTAAAAATTTCTGTCTTTACACAGGAGCTTTTAGATGAGTGTCTCTTTACTTTAATTAAAAATGCCTCAGAATATCTGAGGTCTTTACGAAGATAAGAAAGCATAATTTAAGACTATTAGAAGTGCAGTGTGGCTGTTAGCTACTTGTGCAACAGGACACTATCAGGGAGCAGAAAGAGCATCTGATAAAGCGCTGTGGTGTTGTTTCTTTCCATTACTCTTAAAGTAGCTTATCTCTTTAATTATTAATACCTCTGGTAGAATGCTTAGCAGGATGACAGTTTGGTGTTTTATGGTCTCTGAGGAAAATACTGACGTATAAGAAATAGGAAAGTATAGAGTAATGCAGATCAACTCCACATCCTTCTGGTGAAGATAAAAATGTTGCAGATGCAATAACTGTTAGTTCACTTGTTTGTTTTTTGTTGTTCAATATTCTGACAAAAATAACACAAATAGTTTTAGCATGACGTTTGATAATCCACTTCCTCATACTTGGACATGACTAACATGTTTTCAACACACCGACTTATAAAACAAGCTACAATGACCGTGTGACTGGAGCTTTCAATTGATCAAACCTGAAATGGATTATTAAACACATAATATAAATTCTTTAAAATGATTTGGTCACTGAGTTTGAATTTTTCCAGGAAAATCAAAATGGAGTCCAGCGTGCTTCTGCAAATATGAGGACAAAAGTTTTGCTTGAGTGGCTCTGAATGACAGCTGCAGCATGACCTTTAGAGAAATCCCATTACCATATTGGAGTGACAAATCCACAAATGGAGCTCAGATTAGATCCCCCCCCGCTCACATAAATAACTTACATTGCCTAAGTTGTGTAATTGTTTACCTGTTATCACAAATTTCTAAAGATAAACATTGAAAACTTTTGCCCCTTGTTCTCTGTGATGCACTTTGTGCAAGAGTCTCACACAACAGTCAGACGATGAAGAATCAGCAAATATGCCATAGTACAAAACACTTTTGTTGTAAAATTACTTTTCCTGCTTCCAGGAGGTCTGACAGAGCACAGCGAGCAGCATTTTGTCCAGAGAACAGGACAGAATGGTACAGATGACTAACTAGTTTCATGGTTACCACCAGTGTTGGCATGGCAACCAGCAGAGCATGACTTTCGGTATTGAAAAGAAAAACTAAAGCCTGAATCAGACTGCTTGTCTGGATCCTTCTTTTCACCGTGTGCTGTTTTAAAGTTACAGTTTGTTCAAAGGTTTAAAGTTTGTAGAATAGAAAAGCTTAATTTCCTCAAAGTCCAGCACCTAGTTCATGGAAATGATCAATCACTTATTAGGTACTTCTATTTCAGTAATACATAGGCTAGGTTTCATTTTGGTACCAAAAATGTAGGTAAGATCCGTTCTGGTGTATTTTATGAAGTATTTTCTTGAAACTACTACACTTTGGTAAAAAACAAAAAAATTGAAACCCGAAGTCTGAAAGTACAGCACATGAGCCAATATGCCTTATAAACAGTAAAGTTATAAATAAACAAACAAGATAGGTCAAGGTTCTTACTCTGTCAGATGCACCTGTCCTCTCTCTACAATGAGGCTGGTGCAGTAACCAAAAAAAGCTTCAATAATCCGTCCAGCTTCGCTCACTTCACTTGTGCCTTCACCACACTATTTCTAACAAGCATTTCAACGTTCATTAAAAATAGTCACTTTTTCCCATTATGTTTCCACTTTGTCGTTAAGATGAGTTTATATTTTATCCATTTTTCAGTTGGAAAAAACACAAAAAGAAAGGGATGCTATTTATCGCTATTTTTTCACCTCAACACAATCTGAGTCATTTGCAGGCATCGAGAGCTGTTGGTGTCCGTTCAAGATGCCAAATATATTATTGGCAATCAGGCTGTGAATGCATAGCACTTAAAATATGATAGCCGTATAAAAACTGCGTCCAAGCAGACCTTTGTGGTTGTGACAATAAACATGTTGATAATAGGATGAGGGTTGTGATTTGATTTATTCTGTAGCTCCAGTTCTGTTTTGTATGCTTGTAATCATGAATTGAAGGACTGCTTTTACAAGCGATGTCCACGGTAATACAGATATTTTGAAAAAAGAAATGGTGCACTCTTTGTGCAAACAGAGTTTGGTGAGAAAAACCAAGAAATGAGAAATGATCATCTCACTTTTCTCCACATATAGCCTACTTTATCCTGACTATCATTACCAATCTTCAAAATGTAAAGTGAAGAAATTACTCTTATTTTGAAGTTTTATATTAATGACGACAGCTTTATTGCCACCTGCTGGTGCTGCGTTGGTATTTCTGACTTTATTTTCCATTTTTGCTAGCATGTTGATAGAGGAATGAGTATTTGTCAAGTCGCAGCAATCTGTTGACGAGGTTGAACTTAAAATCTAAGCTGACGAAGTTAATGATGGGAAGGAAAGGAGAAATGTGTTTGTGTTTGTGAATCACAATCTCTGATTCGACACCCTTGTTTGGTACGAGTTCTGCTTTTTTGGGAACTGCCACTATTTATGGTGTACAAATATATCAGATTATTGCATCTGCTTTGCTGTTCTTTTAAAAACTGAATAAAATTCAGGTTTTAATTGCTGTTGAATTCAATCTAATACCTAATCAAATTTGCTTCTGCATAGTTTTTCGTCTTTGTGTTACATTACTTGTAAGTAAAATTGAAAATGGTGAAATCCTTTGACAGCTCAGAGTTTTCTCAACATTGTGACAGATCAGCCTTGCAGCTGTTGCAACTTGTGGAAAAATGCTTAAAAACAGGACAGGGACTGTTTGAATTCTCATGGTAAAATTTGCAGCTTATAAATCAATTAATTCAGATGCTTTGGGGGGTTTTGCTCCTCTGCAGATCACAAATGTTTGGTATGTGTCCTCAGCTGCACTCAGTCATGTTTTAGACCTCAAAGAACAAATAAAGGCATCACTTTTAATGGAGAAACAAAGATGAGCCTTGTGAAGCTAATTTAAAAACTGATGGAGCAACGCATTCCCCACAACGTTGCCAGACACACGCTCCTACCCAGAGAGTCTCTGAGAGTACAAATCCTTGCCTGAAGCTTTGTTTCTTCTATTTTATCATTCAGCCGCTGTTGCATAACTCCTCTGTAAGTACGTGTGCAGAAGGAAGAGAACATAAACAAAGAGAGAACCTATTATTTAATTAAAACTAATCAAAAGTCTTCTTCCCTTAAGGATGCTTACAATTTTAACTTCTGAGAAAGCGAGGCTGCTGATTTTGAGGTTTTACAATAAGTCTTTAAAGATAATAATGTGCCTTCTAATGTGTTTTTAATTAAAGAAAAGACTCCCTTCATCCCGCTTTGTTCGTGAATGGTGGCGAGTTATTACAGTATACAGAATGCCAACCTGGATGCTCTTTTCTTTGCTTTCAACACAGTTTATTCACACTTTGTCACACAAGCGGCTTAATATTGTTTGCTGTTATTAAGCAGTGCTAACAGCTTTGAGTCAGTGCCAGACAACAAAAAGTGACAATTACATGCACAGGTTTACCTACATTTACATTTACTTCCTAATAGTCTCCAAATCTGATGTGCAAGTGAATCCAGCTGCTCACTTATAACAACTCCTTCGCTCTTAAGTTCATTCATTCAGTTAGCCATCCAAGCTCACTGCTTAGGCCGCTCTAATATATTCCCACAGGAAGACTTCCCACTCTATAATTTGTTGACTGCTGCAGAGTGTCTAAAGAGCAGCAATACTCCTTAATGCACTTGTAAACAGAGGCCCACAGATACACACAATCTGTTGCCTCAAGAAAGAGTTGAGAGCTGTAGTTGGGCTGCAATAATTACAGGCAGCATTGAATTTCCTGCTCTCCTCTTTTTGCAAACAGTGTTTAGCAGAAGAGGGACTTGCTTGCTTTCCATGTTCACACGGTGTGGCGCTCCAAGAGACATCGTTGCGTTGTATCTGAATGCTACGCAGTTAGGGGCCTGCAGACCTTTGATCCGCGTCATCAGCCTTCCCGGTGCAGACTGCGTGTCTTTTTGCTCTTATGGTTTCAGAATCAAGAATGGAGAACAACGCAAAGTTTCAGCATTCTGACAGTTTACAGCTACAGACACTTTCACATCCTCACATTGCAACAGAGAAGTACACACTCTGTTCCCCCTTCTTTAAAACCCTCCACGAACTCTGCAAAGCAGTGGAGCGTGCACTTGACATATGGCTGACATTCATGCGCAATTAGCATTTTGTCTGTAGATATGCATGTGTTGAAGCATGAAGTGGTGCCCTACCCAATACTCGAAGCTTGTGTATTTGTTGGAGAAAATAGATTCTAATTGAATATCCTTCCTTCGGCTGCTTTGAAACCTCATTACCGGCCCGTTTACTGAGGAGAATCCAGGAAGAAGGCGCAGTGACCCTCAGGGAGAGATGGAGGAAGGAGAGGAAGAGTAGCTTAAGTGAAGCACAATGCCAGGCAAAGGTATTAATACTCTGATTGCTTCACTTTGTCATGTTAAAACTTTAAACCTGTAGTTTATTGAAATTTTATAGAAGTACAGCAGAGATTCACCAGTGTGACTACAAATTATTTGCTGACAAAAGTTTTCTTTTTCTTTCATAGAGTAAATAATAAAATAATGAAAAGATAAATCAGCTTGGGAAGCTGAGCTATCCAGGCACAATGCTGCTTGACGCGCTACTGACTGGTGTTTGCAAAGCAGCCAATCCAGAAGCACCATTCATTTTCCTTGATGCTGATTGGCTGTAACCCAAAGAGCCAAGATAAGGAAAAGGTCAATGTTAGTTTCTACCAGTGTGCATTATAATGCATATTTTGGTGTTTTAAGTATTAAAATAGGCAGTTATAATCATTTTTAGACTCAAGAGTGACAAAATATACAAAACATAGTTTTTAAATATCTATTATTCTACAGTAATATTTGTCTTACAAAATGTACTTATCATTTTCTGTCAGGCTATAGCACAAAATCCTAATAAAGTAAAGTTTGTGCCTGTAACCTGTCATGAGGTAAGAGGTTGGAAATGTTGCATTACAAAGGACGGTACATTCAGTTCAGGATACAATAATACAATAATCGATGTGGAAGAGAGGAGCTCTCACTTTCAGATTCAACCCGGTGAAAACAAAACTCACATCCAGAGAAAACGACAGCAGAACCGACTCCCAATTTACATCATGTCTCCACCTAACCGAAGTACAGACTGTCCTCACACCCTCCATCACAAATCTGATTTAAACCTCTACATATATGTTTATGTTTTTATTTAACTGGCTGTTGAAAAGGGAAGACAAAAAGAAGCCTACGTTGAGGAATTCTGACAGCAGAGAGGATATTCTTAGTTTCTGCTGTGCAGGTTGCACAGCAGAAACAGCCCAGCTCTGTGCCTCTTGATATTCCAGTCTTGCACATCGCCCTACTGTACGCTGTGCAGACTCGGAGCCTGACGGAGTGAGGCAGAGTGAGTTTCAGAGTGAAGCAGGGAGACGGAGCGAGTGAAAGGATGCGAAGATCGCTGCGAGGAGAGGAAGCAAGAACCATGTGCCGAGGAAAGTGAGCAAAGGGTGTTGGGCTTGGGGAGGGGGCTGGCGAAGCTATCTTGTAGGTGTTATCAGGTTAAGCCTCCCACGACCGACTGTCGCCATGGTGACGCCATGGTTACGACCAGGTGTTCCGTCAGGAAGAAGCGACCGCGTCTTTGTGTGAAAGGGCTTCTTCAGTGACTTCCTTTGTTCTGTGTGCCAGTGTGGGCAATAGTTCAACTGTGACATTCAGCTGTTACTTAGAAGTACGACTTTGTCATCTTAGTAGTTGAAGCTTTCTTTCACCAACTACAGCAGCGAGCAAAGGAGGGTTTATTCATTCTGTCTAATTTTTTTATACAGGTATTTTTGACAGCTTAGTAGTCAAACAAAGTGCCAGTTATTCAGACCCCTTCAACTTTTTAGCACTTTTTGACCCCCACAACCACTGACTGAAGTGTGTTTTTGGGGATTTTAGTTAGTTCTAGCACCTTAAACTGCAGATGCAGCCGAATGTGGATGAGGAGCATCTCGGAGCAGTAACCTGTCTGGACTTTGACTAGACTACTCTTCTGATTAGCTTAAGTTTATGTAAATATCTTGATATGTTAGCAGTTCTGCATGATTTCTATTTTTTGAATGACGATGAAGCGTGGAAAAGCTTCTGAGGTTTCCCAAGGCTCTGTTTATCTAAAAAGAATCACAGTAACATAGATTAAATTTTACGGTAATTTTTTTTTTTTTTTACATGATCAAATGTAAAAAAAAAAAAAATAAATAACTTACAGAGTTATGAATACTTATGCAACTCACTATAAATGATCTGCTTTATCTTCCTGGTTGATTTTTCTTTCCTTTTTTTGTTTTATGACCCACAGCAGGGAACCGCTGTGTATTTTTATTGTTGCTGCATCTTTTTTTTTTTTTTTTACTGTTTTAGCTATTTCTGATAATCCAATGGCTGTACATTTCGCATGGAGCTTTTGAGCAACTCTGCTGTTGTACAGCACGAGATTTATACTTAAACACATCAAAAAACCGTTTGCTTCAAACTTAAATGGACTCTACTGTGCATTTTCTGTCTGAACCCAAACTTCCCCTTTTCTCTCATAATAAGCCAATCAGACTTTGTTCAATTATCTCAAAGTATTTTCATTATAAGATAAGCTCGTGCTTGACAGTGACAAAAATCGACAATCAGTGGCGGCTCTATATATTGATTGTCCACTGCAGTGTGTAGATGGAGAGTAAGAGGCTGTGTTTTAATCTGTTTTGTGTGTGCGTGGGTTTGTTTACGTCTCTGTTTGCCTCGTCCGAGCTTCAATTTATAAGCTGATTTGGCAACGTGTTTACAGAGATCTCGGTTTCAATCCGTCGGTGTTAGCCCTGTTACATCACCGTGCGGGAGAAGTTGTATATGATTTCTGTGTGTGAGCGTGGACCAGGCAGGGGGTGTGTGGCGTTCAGGCCGCAGCACATGGAAACACACTGCCGACAATGACACACGTGCTTTCTCCATGTGTGCACCGCAGGCCAGACGCACATATAGAAATAAGCAAAAGGCAAACACGCGCACGCAGCAGTGAATAATGCTCCTGTTACGGCCATTTACTGCCTCAATGCTGCACATAAATGATGCAAAATATAAGAAATCCCAGTTAACGTCTGCATTTTTAATGAGAAATGTGAAAACATGAGGCATTTAGGGACACCTTAGCACACTTACTAGTTTATGCGTATTTATGGTGAAGTTGCTCAGAATAAATAATTTAAAAATTCTTCTAAGAAAGCTAATTTGTATTGACTACTGCACAATGGGTTACTATGAAACTCTCAAAAGTTGACTTGAAACTCTAACCTTTCTTTCTAAAAGGAATGCAGTATTATTAGTACCCCTGGAAATTAAAGCAGATATTTGCAACAGCCTTGACACATATCAGCAGCTTCACACACTTGCAAAGGTTTGGATTGATGTTCTTTCACATTTAGGCTTTTAAGAACTTGTTTCAACAAAGTCTGTCCATGTCAGAATGCATATATTTTCATTGAAATAAAAAAAAAAAAAAAAAAAAAAAAAAACTGGTCGCAGAAGCTTAAGGATGAATTTATTGAACAATCAGAAACAAACTGTTTAAAGTAGCTTATTTATAGGTTTAATATTTGGTAAATATGTATTAAGGGGTCTAAGTCAGGCTTCCCCCTTGCCACTGTTAAGCATGGCGGTGGAGGTATCCTGCTGAGGGACCTTTTTCCTGCCATTGACTCAAGTGTATTGCAAAAGAAGTGGATTATTATCTTGACAAGAAGCCAGACGGTTTCATCGTGATCCAACAAGAAAATGATCTCAAACACAGATCTAGACCATTTTATTTTAAATGAACTCTTCCAATTATGGCAAGAAATGAGGCTGAATATACTTCCATAATTATATCAGAAGCTTGTTGATGCCTTGATACAACTTGCTAAAAGACATTTAACCAAAGATTAGGGCGTTGTATACTTGGATATCTGAACTTGCATGTGAGTTTGACTGTGAGTTTGACACCCTGTGGATTCAATTTTCTGATTAAAAATATGTATTAGGAGTCATTGAAGTTGTATTGCCAATGACAATAAATCATTAAAAGGACAAAATAAATGCAGCTTTAATGCCTCGAGATGATGCAAACTTCTTACTGCACTTTTTAATGTTCATCTTCTAACAGACATACTATTACTGGCCCTCTTATTCCTGCTTTACGTGGGAACCTGTTGAGCTGCCAGTAAGAGACAAAGCTGGGAACCGAAAGTAAAATATATATATATTTATATAGTTACAGTAGGGAGGAGGAAGTTTGGGAGACAGATGGGAGTTGATTCAGCGGAAGGATGCTCCACAGGGTTTCCATATCCTCCTCCTGTTTCCTATTAAATTACCTTGTTTGAACCTGTATGCCTGCCGATTCAACATTAAGTATGAGATATCTGTTTTCCACTGTGGTGTTCATTTTTAACGTTTGCATTATTGAACCCTACACTCATTTCTAAAACATTGTGTGTCTTTTGCTCTGTGTTACAGATAAATCTGCGACTTATTCTGGTCAGTGGAAAGACGAAAGAGTTCCTCTTCTCTCCTAACGACTCGGCTGCAGACATTGCAAAACATGTTTATGACAACTGGCCAATGGGTGAGTAGCCCCGTCTTTTCCCTTTATTTTATTACCGTAATTGCATTTTTGTTTTGATACGTGTGCCACATAATATATTTCACTCTATTATTGTTGGGTAAAGCAGCAAACTGCTAGAAAAATAATATTTTAAATGGGCCTTGTGTGGCTATCACACCAATGATGCAAAAGTAGCAGTTTGATGCCTGTAAATTTATGTTATCATTTATCTTCATATGGAAACAAGAAAGAAGAACCAACTTTATAACAGGCAGTGAGGGACAAACTAGCAAAAGATCTGATGTAAAATTGTTTTTTTGTCATTTTATCTGTTGTTGCTAGGACATAATTTGGCTTTTGGATTGGTTTCTCTGGTTACTTTTTGCTTGACTGATACATTTCATAATAAAATGGTTAGTTATTACAACTGGACTTAAAAATTACTTAAAACACCACAGTAAAGCCTCTCAATAAACATTAAATTATAGTTCAGCTCCTTAAAGTCAAATATAGAACAGAGAAAATTGATTTCTTTTTCACAGCTTTGATTTTCTCTCTTTAAGACCTCTGTAATCTTTTAAGTAAATCTTAACTGAGTGGTGTTTAATTCCAGTCCCTAGGGGTCTTTGTCCTGCATGTTTTAGATGCTTCTCTGCCGCAACATACCAGATTTAACATGGGAATTACCTCGTAAACATGGCAGCAAGCTCTGTAAAGGCCTGTTAATGACCCATGATTTAAATCAGGTGTGTTGAAGCAGGAGCCCATTTAAAACATGTAGGTCCTCAGCCCTCGATAACATGAGGCATTGCTGCATTTAAACGGTGCAATTCAGTTCAGCTTCTTTTAGCAGCTCAGCTGCAATATTTCTATTTTAATTTAGGATGCGCTCCGAAAAAGTGTTTTTAATTTAAGGTCCCACTTCAAACAAACCTCCTGCTAAGTTTTGATCCGTCTTTGCTGATCCCAAACGTAACCTTCCCTCACATCTTCTGGTCTTTTCTTTGTAAAAATGTATTTCTCATTCTTATTTTAATAGTTTAAACACAAAATACATGTTAATGCACATTAAAGGAAACGTGGAAACTCTGTTAGCGCTATTCCAGAAGCTAATATTAGGTTTTCCTCATCTCTGCTCTTGGGATTACAGCCAATCTCCTGGATTAGCCAGTAACATGACAAGCAGCATTGTACCTGGGTAATTCAACTTTCCAAGCCACATTGTCTTTTGAATATTTTACATAATACTCTACTAAAGAAATCCTCAAATATATTTTCTGCAAATAGAAAGAGGTCAAGAATTATTGAAGAGTTTGACGATTAGTTCCTGTTCTCACGTTTATATCTCAGATCTATTTTTGAAGACCGTAGTACTAAGTTTTCATTGCGTTAATTAGGCTTTATGCATCTGATGTTTTCATAAAGCCTGCAACTTGCTGATGCAGCGTAATTTTTTATCAATTAGGCACACTGTTGTATAAGCAAAAACTATTTTTAAATGTCCGTCTCTCTAGGTAAGTGAGAATCTCTGTAGATCTTTGGTGTTAAGTAAGAGAAGTGAACTCCTTTTCCCTTGATTATCATTGCATCCAGGAATGTGGGATCTCAGTAATAACATCCACCCTCTTAAAAGCTGCTGCTGCGCCAGAGATAGAAGCATTTGATACTCCTGATCCTGAACTTAACCAAATGTGGCATTTTCCCACGGAGCTGGGAGCGTCCTGCTTTTCTACAAAGCTAGAATACAAAAAAAGGAAAAAAAAAAATAAAATAAAAATCCCACAAATTTCCCGGATGAAGTTGAGTTCTCCTCAACAACCAGAGTCTTCGGTTTGGGAAGCGCCCCATGTTCCTCCCAGACAACAGATTATTCGGTTAGCAACAACACCCTCCACTCAGCGAGAGACAAACATCTGGTGGCCAGACTCTGTTGCTGTGAAACTCCCTCCACTGTTTTTCTCTCTTACAGTTTTTTTTTTTTTTTTTCAAATCCACACCTTTGGCTCTTCTTTTACTGCATTTCTTTCTACAATCCTGCAGCACCTCTCACAAAGACAACTGTTTTAGTTTTTGTAAATGTGTAAAATAATATTTTGCCTGGGACAGTTTCATGACTCTGAACAACAATGTAATTGTTCACCATGTTTCCATTTACTTTGGATTTCCTTTGACTGCACAGTTTGTTGTTTTCTGAACCTGTATGTCTTAGTTGATATGAAATCCATTTACTGGGAAAGTTTTGAAAAATTTAGAGAAGAAATATATCCTTTCATCTGTCTCCATAATGTTTTTTCCCCATCTGTTTCCGTCCCTTTCTGTCAGACTGGGAAGAGGAGCAAGTCAGCAGTCCAAACATCCTGAGGCTGATCTACCAGGGACGTTTTCTACACGGCAACGTAACACTAGGAGGTGAGAAAACACCGGAGCTGCTGCCGCCCAGGGAAAAACGCCTGAGCGCTCACAGACATGCACGCAGAAATCACAGCAGTTTGCTGCTGGAAACTTCTTTGCTGTTCTCATCTTTTTCCTGAGCCACAGAACAGAGGTACCTCAGTGCTCTGGACAAGCCTGCTTTGATGGAGGGAGGGGCAGGACGAGGGAGGGGAACAAGAAAAATCAGAAAAAACACTGTAGACTGGCATTGGAGGAGACCTTGGGAAGGACAAAGAAGACACAGGGAGGAGGGAGGCAACGGTGGCTTCAAAATGAAAAGCACCAGCAAAAAGAAAAGAAAGATAGGATGCTCATCTTTGCAGCAGCCACACCTTGCTTCCCTTCAGCTTAAGGCTTATTATTTTTAACCATCCTTTGTTCGTTTTACAAAGTTGAATCCAGTAAAGCATCCTTAGCACTTTTATACTCTTCCCACATGTCGCATTGGTTTTATTGCTGGTGTGAGACGTTAAGACGACAATAGGAAATCCTCTTGCTTCTAAGCCAAATCATTTAGGGGTTCTAAAATGCAAACATGGATTTAGTTGGCATTATTAGAGGGGATGGCTTCAGTCAAGGTTGTTTTTTTTATAGCTAACAAAAATAAGACGGTTATTCTCAGCTGTTGGAGTCAGGGACACGGTACTGGGCCCAACATCCTTTTTTTACTGGGTTATGGGCCTTTTCCTGGGCATAAAAAAATAAAAAACAAACAGTAGTCTATTTATACAGTGCCTTATTGGTAAGATTTTTACTCTTATTACATTTACAAATCAATCATCATCCACAAAATCTGTCTTTTTTGCCCCCAACAATTACAAAAAGAATGTTTAATGAACAAAATAAAGACGGTTAAACACATGAAACAAGTAATTTTATAAATATTCTCCCCCTTCAAGTCAGTATTTACTAGATGCACCTTTGGTTGCAAACATAGCATGCAGTCTCCAGAACATCTGCCCCAGTAAAAATACCACTATAAAGTCTTCAAACCATTTCTGTGCAGCCTTGGCGGGATGCTTTGGCTTGTTGTTTTGCTGTAAAATAAATGTCCTCTGAAGTAGAGGGAAACATATTGTCCTCCGCGATGCCCAAAAAGCTCCACTTTGGTCTCATCAGACTAAAGAATTTTCTTCCACTTGACCATGGAGTCTCCCACATGAAACTCTAGTTGAGCCGTAATGTAATGAACAGTGGCCTTCTAACTGCCATTCTCCCAAAAAGCTTCAACTGGTGGGAAAAACCTAAGGAAACGGTTTTGGGTCGCCCAGTCTCTCCCTGATGACGCTCATAACTCCTACATCGCCGTTAGAGGTGACCTCTATCCTCTCTTGGCAGATCTACACATCTGCCATCTCTCTTACATTTCTTGACAATGGATTTTACTGAAATCCAAGTTTCAGGTTCATATGTCTTAGACATTTTTTTGTGTGTCCATCCCCTGACTTGTACTTTTACTTGATTGTTCTTTTGGCTTCATGCTGCAATTTTTGCAAGAATTGCTGATTTAGCAGTGAATGGGTCTTTCAGACTAATTCCCAAATGTGCTTAATGCTTACAAATGTTGGTGAGTCTGTTATAAAAAGGTCAAAAGTGTTAAGAATCCAATTAAAATACAATAAATTGTTAAAAAAATGTCCTCGATAATTTAAAATGAGACATTTTCCAGAAATAAGTCTCAATCTGATTTGACAGATTTAGACTAAATGAGAAAATGTATAAATATATTAATTTTTTCCTAATATTTACTCTTTACATTTTGGTGGTTTCCTAATGATTGGTTAACTTTGGGAAGAATTGTAAAAATGCTAAATGTTTAAATATTACTTTAAAGCTCATATTAATTGAATATGACTTTTAATTCTTAGTAGTTTTTATTAATAGTGTTCACCTATATTAAAGAAACTGAGCAGTTAAAGAACTAAAGAGAAGCCAAATTAGTCAATAGGTGGCGCTATTAGTTACATGTCTTTATAATATTTCATCCATTTCTGTAACTTTCAGTCAGAAAGACTTTATCATTGAGCCACAGACCTGCCCGCCTGAAACGGCTTAATTTTCTCCACAATGCAGCCCAACCCTTTCAAGTCCGTTTTAATTTGTTCTCAGCTCTGGCAGGCTATTGAGGAGTGAAATGATACTGATGTTGGATGACATTGCACTGGCTGAAAATGACCTTTACATCCTTCTTCTTTCCTCTCACCAGCCCTCAAGCTGCCCCTGGGGAGGACCACGGTGATGCATTTAGTTGCCAGAGAGACTTTGCCTGAGCCAAATTCCCAAGGTAACGAGCTCTCCATCTTCCCCGTTTCCATTCAGAGGGCTTTTCCACGAGCTGAAGAACTTTTAAATATTCCACTCCCAACTATTATTTATTTCTACACATGGTTTCTGTTTCTGGAACAGCCAGTAGTGCAAATAATTGGCACTTGTAGGTTTAGCTCCCAAGACAACAGCTTATTGTGCAGATTATAGAGCTGATGTAAATCACAGAAGATGGCAGGTTTCCTGTAGATCACTGTAGATTCATGACTGAGCCCATTTAAAACAATTAAATGCAGGTTTTAGTTGGAATCAAATAGATTTTTGATAGAAAAACATCACTCTTGTTTATAAATATTCCTTAAAAAATGTAGGGTTGATTTAAGATGATTGTTGTCTCTCAGGTTTTAATGTCCCAGGTTCTAAAAATAATTTAAATCTAATATAAAGTATGCAAAATTACATTGCTGTGTATTAATCAAAGCTAAAGCATAAATTTAATTTATGGATAAATTAAGCCATCCTGAGTAGACCACGAAGGGTTAACTAATATGTTGGTTAAACTGCAGCTCGATTCCTTTTATTAGACGCTTTGCTGAGTCATTGTTTGTCTGCATGATGGAGCTTTATGTGTGTGTTTGTGTTCAGGTCAAAGGAATAGAGAGAAGACTGGGGAGAGTAACTGCTGCGTCATTCTGTAAATACACACCTGCGCTGCCAGCCCTCCGTTCTGCTAGTCCGTTCACGCCGTCAATGTCCTGGACCCGATGAGCTTGTCCTCTGTCCTGGAGCCTGTCTGCCACCCGGATGCACCCACACCCACACACACACACACACACACCCACACACACACACACACACACACACACACACACACACACACACACACACACACACGCACGCACACACACACCTCCTTACCACCTTCATTCACACATTTACAGGTTAAGTAGGATGTCAGCAGGCTCAGGCTAATCCAAGACCGAATTGGGGAGCAGGAAGTTGATTAACAATACAGTTGATTCCTATGCTGTACTTGATTTGTTGTTTTTAACTGAAAAGTAGAAGAAGGAACTGGATTTGCATGTGTTTTTTTTTCTTTCTCTTTGCTTCTTTCCTAAACCTTCTGCCATACGCTGTCACACCTCTAATCGCCATCTTCGGCTGGTCAGCGGAGTTCGGCTTCTGGCCGAAGCTCTGCTTCGGCTTCTTCTCGTTGCAACACAGCGGCCAAGTTTGTGTGTGTGGCCTTGTTTTCTCATGTAGACCGGCTGAGAGTTTTAACTGCTGAGCTCATCAGAGCCTCAATGGTGGCGCTGGGTGTGAAACCTTACGTGTTTGTCTGAAAGCACCTCGGTGCAGCAGAGGAAGTGTAAAACGTGCCTGATCAGAGAACTCGAACCAGGACTCAGTCACTCACTCTGAACACACCTGTGTCCTTTTTAACTGCCCTCCTCTATATGTGCCCTTAAAGGTTGCAGGACAGAAATAACAAACCTGTGCAGAAATAATCCTGTTTTTAGCCAAATAGAAGCAAGTATACAACCAGCCAGTGTTGGCGGTGCATCGTCTTTGGAGACTGGGTTCTATCAGTCCGTGAGTATTACTGACCAACTGAACTGGTGATTTATTAAAAGCATTATGTGAATTTTTCTCCCTCTCCTGCAACATCCCGATCTCATCACTTTGCTATCAGTGTTGTGAAGAATCTCTGAGACGTCACCTTAAGTTTGAAAACGCTCCCTCCTTGTCTTAATTCTCTCTTCTTACCTCTCCTTCAGCATTAATGAGTCTATTTTGCACAACAGAAGCATGTGCTCTTTCATCAGATTAAAGCAAATGTATGAAATGGGTTTTATTTTATGTTTCCAATGGAAGTAATGTTCCAAACTGAGGTTAACACGTGTAGAATATATTTAATATGAATCTTTATCTAGAACATGGAGATTTTAGATCTTGGTGATATCCATTATATTGGTGTTTAGTCGATGCGATTGTGTATGCGGTTAGCCTCTAGCCAGTTCACAGTCACTCACTGACGATGTCTTTGTGTTTAACAGCAGCAAATCCTCCCTAATTGTTCATGGACTGATGGGTTTTTATTCTCTTTTCTTCTGTCCAGTTTTTTTTTTTTCATTTATTTGTAATTTAATGTAATCCAATTTTTTTGTGTTTTTTTTTTTTTGCTTTAAAGAATTGCTTTATAACAGCACTAGGTCTTAAAAATATTGTTTATATTGATCAGGGTTCAAATCTGTACAGAGAAAAAGATGTTTTGAAACCAGTTGTAAATAGCACTAATGCTCCCTCTCCCCACCCCTCCAAATCTTCAAAATACATCTGTAAACTAAATAAAGGTTATTGAAGTGCACTTTGTTCTGTCGTTCCTCACAGCCCATTAACTCTTAGTTACACACAGGCTGGAAAGAAATGAAAGTTTTTGAAATTACATTTTACATCTGGATAAGTATGGGGAAAAATGGTCTAAAACAATATTTGTGTTTTCTGACTTTATTCTTTTGTTCATTTCTCATCCATCCACCCATTTGTTCCTTTTCCATGTGTTTTTTTTTTTTTTGTTCTTACTTATTTTGCATTTAATTCCAGACATCTGTGGAAATGTCTTTTTATGTACATTATATTTGGACTTCTACTTTAGACAATGATGCAAAAAACAAAACTCGGGTAACACAGTAACACTAGAAAAACACTAGATTTAAGAGTAACATTAGATAAAGTGGAGACTTCTAGTAGAACAGCTGGTTACCATGAAAACTGAGATAAACCGGATGACAGACATTACTGACAAAGAAATTAAAGTCTCCCTGCAGCTCAGGCGCTAAATTAATTGACATCTAGCAAAAAAAAAAAAAAATAAATAAAAAATACTTCATCAGTGTACTAAATTAAACATTATTTCAATAATGTCGTAATGAAACATCATTCCCATGTCTGGGCCTTCTAAGAGCAGTAACCCATAACTCAGCTCTTATAAATGATTTCTCAGTTTGTAATGCATCTGAGAAATAAGACGATATAAGCAGCAGAAGTCAGTCTGACGCAAATCAGGAAGAAAACCTGAAGAACTGCTATAAAATGACAAATAATGAATGAATGCAGGAGACCTTCAGCAGGATTTCAAAGACTGCAGTTGGTAATGAACTGTTCAACTGTGAAAACACGTCCGCATAATAACAGAAGTCATTTTGGTGAGGAGGTATAGAAATCTTTTCTTTGTTCTCACCAAAAAAAAAAACTAAAGTTTGCAAATAAACATCTAGTTCTGGGATATATTAGAAAAGGGATAAAGAATTTTCTGAAATAAATAAATCTGCCTCTGTCTAATAATCAAACTTGGTCACAAGGTTGTGAAAAGAAGAAACTTGGTATTAATTTCTAAGTGTTTGTTTTCTTGTAGTAAAACTATAAAAGCTAGAAAATGAATGTTTGTTCTTTACAATGTTGAATGAATTGACAAAATTTCAATGCAACTCTTGAGTTACATTCCCAGTCGTGCATTATAGAGATATTTGAGAACTGACATTCTTGGAATCCCCGTGAGGCCTGACGAAGTTTGGACTTTGTCGTGTGAACACACCATTTTACGACCAATCAATTTACGGCACAATAAGCTGCAGGCTTTGAGGAAGAGAGCACTGACTCTCTGTCACTCTTTTTTTGTGTAAACTCAGCTTGAATAGCTACAAGAAAAAGATCAAATGGTTGCATCAATCAACCATGTAAGGTTGTGGGTCCAGGTTAGACAGCAGTGAACAGGTCAAAGTTCAGCAAGCAGAGCTGTGTTGAACACAGGGTCCAGCTAAGCCTGCCTTCCTGTCAGCCTTTTCTGCAAACATGTAATGCCTCATGTACTAAGTTAATGACACAGACAGGGAACAAACAAGGTTTCATTACCGTGTGGGTTGTTTTAAATGAAAGAAAAAGCTCCCATAAATAAATCTTTGACGTGTCAAAACAGTATGAGAGCAGCTTTGAAAGGTTAATTCATTCACAGGTGATGACTGTATATCCTGTGCAGACTTTTCCCTTCCTCCTCTCATCCTTCTCTCCTACTGAGTCCACAAAGCTGCAGTCGGTGCCAGATGTGAAAGACGCTATTCTCTCTTTACTGGAGAAAACTGGGATATAGTTTGAGGAGACCAGTGACAGAAACACAGCAGTCAAGATCATCTTTGTGTTAAAGGGGCGGTATTATGTGTTTTCTAGAGACATAGTGCAATTTTATAGCACAATCAAGTAACTCTATTACCTTCAGTTTTAATAAAAAACACTGTGTATATCAAGCAGAATTTAAAATAAATTTTACTTCGTAAATTGGGCATCTGTATCTTTAAGAAGCTCCTGCTCTTTCCAACACGTCATCATGACAACGTTTCTCCATTATGCCGTTAACAACCATTCTTGGGAGCATTAGACTGAGAAAGGCTACATATGATGAGCTCAGTAGACATGTAGTTCCACCAGGTGTTTGCTAATTGCTGCTGCTGCTGCTAGTCTGGAGGAGCTTTGTGAAAATAACAAGCGCTTTGTGAGACTAAGCCTTTAAGCACTCCTCAATGGCTGCTGCTTGAGATTCAAGGACTTTTTTAAACATGCATGAATCAAGGTTTTTGATAAGAGAATATTTTTATAACATAATGTAAAGCTAAAAAAGTCAAATTTACATAATATGTCACCCTTTGAAACCAGCCGGTTGTCATTGCTGGGTTCTCAATGTCAACATTGTTCAATAAAGAAAGTATTTTGGTCCTGAAAAGTCGCTTAGACTGGGAAGATGACAATTTTTCCAAGAATAATCTAATATGCTCACACATAATAAAGACACCAGTTCATATGAATACACATCCTAAAGCCCTTCAAACCTCACTTATGTTTTATTTCCAGATTAAAAAGTTTGAGGATACTGCCATCTTCTGGCTTAACACATTAGCTCATCTTTAAAACCTTAAAACAAACAATGCTTTCAAACTGCACTTGTACATAGAAGCTTCTCTTTTTTGAGGTAAAATAAACATTTAATGAATTGGATTTTGCAACTTTATATGCTTATTGTAAATGGGATGGATATTTTACCAGAATCTTTCACAAAACATTTCTTATTTTTGTACTTGTAGATGCCTTCAGATATTTTTTGAAACATACTTCTAAGCATATTCCTGTCCGTGCTTCACCTAAATACACAAAGTCTCAGTAAAAAAAAGAGAGAAAACCCAAACAGAGTAATTGATGGATGATAAATTTACTTAAATATAAACAATCATGCATCTGAATTCAAGTAGCGCTACCACTATTAGGAAATTAAAATAATAAATAAAAGCTTTTCAATCTATTTGATAACATTTCATCTGGGTACTGTGTGGAACCCAATGGATTATTGAGCTTCACCTTTCAAAAAGTTATGAGTGAAAAATCGTCTTTTCTAGAGACAAGTGGTAGAATGCTGGGAAACCAAGGTGGTAGCAATAAACATATATTACAGAAAGATACATTAAATAAAAACACGGTTTACGTTTTTCATTTTACTTTGGGGACATCGGCCGTTTTGCTGGACTTGGGCTGAACAACCTGTAGCCTCTGAACCCAGCGGCTCCATATCGCCTTTATCTCCTTGGTTCTCAGACAGTACACAAACGGGTTTATGAGAGGAGGGAAGAAGCTGTAGAAAAATGTTGTGGCTATTCGGCTGTCCGAGGTCATCCGCATGTTAGGAATGTGTGGTGCGGAGTAGACGAAGAAGCGTGGTATGTAGTAGATTGAAATGATGCAGCCCTGGGTGGCACACGTCGATAAGGTCTTCCTTCTGCCCTGCGGAGGGCAGCAGATCACAGTTAGGTCATTCTGAAACAAGAATAAAAGCTACGAAAAGCTGCAGCTCACCTGTCCGCTGGTCATGTGAAAGACTGAGATTATGATGCAAAAGTAGGAGAATATCACAAAGCCCAAAGGAACAAGAAGGATAAACATTGCAGTGGCATATGAAGCCCCGGAAAGATACCTTTTATCCCCACATGCAAGAGCGGTAAGGGATAAGGTGTCACAAAAGGCCTGTATGATTTCATTAGACCCACAAAAAGATATCTGGGTAAAGTTAATGGAGGTGACACCAGGGAAGACGTGTGCCACTAACCAGGAGAAAACTGTCAGGATTGTCATAGTTGGGGCCGTCATCAGCATGGGATATCTGAAAAGAAGAAGAAAAAAAAAAAGCATATATGATTGATGTTTTCTTATAAGTTTCAAGCCAAAAAAGTGTACAGTCGCTTCTTTACCACCTGAGAGGAAAACAGACGGCCAGATACCGATCCATAGCCATGGTCAGCATAATCAGGGAGTTCAAACTCCCAAAATAGTGGATCATGTGTCTTTGGAAATGGCATGTGTAAAAGCCGATACTCGCATCATTCCACCAGTAGCGAGCAATAAGTTTTGGTAAAGCCACTGTGGTAAAGCCTAAAGAAAAGCAACAACATGCATCAGAGCCATTTCAAAGATACAAAATACAGTTTGACGTTAAAATATACAACATTCACCAATGTCTGAGAGCGCCAGGCTGACCATGATGATGTACATGGGCTTCTGGAGACTGTGCTCCAGAGCAAACATCACCACCAACACCAGGTTTCCCACCACTGTGGTCACATAGAGGATGAACAAAAACCAGGCCACCGTGTGAAAATGCTCCAGCTGGAGACCTGGGAAGCCCACGATAAGAAACGCTGACACTTCAGTGTAGTTCTCTTCCACTTGAGCCATGCTGCAAGCGAAGTGGGGCGAGAAAACGGTCAGACTGGCAGCAGCAGCACTAGTATTCAACTGAATAACATCCAGGAAATGTAAGCAGAGATCTCACCCTGTGCTTTGGTTTTTTGTTTTGTTTGTTTTTGACAGTGCGGTGGGTAAAACCAGAAGACTCAGAGTTTTATTTAAGATGTTCCAGCAAAGGGAGCATAAAGTTTGTTGATGCAACTTTGTCTCAGAAGAGAAAATATAATTAGCTTGTTCAAGTTGTCTAGGAGGAGACAGACACCAGGCCCCCTGCGACCCTGTAAGGGCGAGTGGGTGTAACTATTGGATGAATGGATGGGAGTTGTCTAGGAAAGCTTTGAATAACAATTTAGTCCTAGAAACTACTTTAAGATATTACACTTTCAGCAGACTCAAGGAATGGCAGAACATCTCAGAGGCCATCTAATCTGCCAGGTTCATCTTAACTCTTATGGAAAGATCTGGTTCTGACTGAAACAGGAAAAAAATCATCTTTAATACTTTAAGTGACATAAGCAAACTGGTAGAAACTAAGCTCATGTCCACTATTTCAAAAATTCTTGCAGAGATTGTGGTTAAGAGGTATTTTTCTGATTTTTAAGTTATATAATGAGTTAGACCAAAAGAACCCAAGAATGGCTGCAGTTGTTTGACCAAAAAAGCCAAGGAAGTACACACATGCCACACTTTCATTGAGTGCATGTGTGTCCAAAAAGTGGGCCAAAACTCTTGGTTTGTTGTTTTATAGAATAAACTGGAAGAAGTCTTATCATTCTTGACAGACTGCCATTTTGAGTAATGTAGGATAACTACATTGCTCATACCTCATCAAACTTCTGCCACAGTTAGAAATAGAAATTGGTTCGATGGTAAAATAATATTGTACAACACTGACTATGGCCCCAAAACTAGATAAATACAATAAAATTAAACAATTGTACATCTTCCTCCTGGGTGAACCTGGATTGCACACCTGCATTCAGGCCTGACTGAGGTTTTGAAGTTGATCTGGAGGACATAAAGGATCAACATCTTTTATGTTTTTTATTGTTATGTTGTGTTTTGATGTACAGCACTTTGTATCAGCTGTGGTTGTTTTAAAGTGCTTTATAAATAATGTTGGCATGGTATGGATGAATTTGCAGTCTGCTGCCACACTGGGGACTGGAATTACAAGCCCTACTTGAACCAGAGTTTTGAAAACGGGGAACATTACTCCAGTTAAAATAATGAAAAGTTTCCTGATCCCATTCAGTGGTAGAAAATCCTGCAGCAATGGTTCAGCTGCACCAAACATAACTCTTCAGCATGCTGTCAGCTCCCAGAGAGCGAGATGCACTGAGTTCAGAATATATATATCATCATGAAAATATTCCCTGCTGTAAAGGGATTGTCGGTGTTTTGACTGGACTAAAACTTTTCTTTTCTGTGAAGATATCTTTTGCCGTTTATTTGCTAAGTAGTTAGCATGAGCTAGGCCTAGCTGAACTGGTTCAAATTGAGGTTTCTCAATAAAGTCTTATTAGACATCATGTTTTTTTCTTCATATGGTCCTTTTTCATTTTTTGTGCAAAATTTAACAAAAAACTAAACCATTTTCACCACAGTGCTGTTTATTTACTCATCTGTAATCCAGTTCTTGTGGACAGACATCACCTATTTATTACCCTTTTACCCATTTGTTGGTTTAAAAACCAACTCAGCCTGCTTGGTCTAATCAACAGCATTAAATGCTTTAACCCAGCATTTTCTCATCACTGTTTTTCAAGTCCCAGTTATTACAGCTGTAAGGAAAGTTTCTGTGTAGAAAGAGATTAATAACCAATATTATTTGGGTGATAAACATTTGTTTTGTTTGTCCTGTGTCACTGTGCTGCTCTGTGATGGACTGTCCATGGTGAGGCCTCCCTTTTGAGAAACACGTCAGCTCCCCGTGCAAACCCACAAGGTCGACCAGGTATAGACAATGGATGGATGGATTTCTGCTTTTCATCACAGAACAGGAAGGAGGCAGCAGATGTTATCTCAAATCCTCCCAGGATCAATTAGTTTAACATAACAAGTTTGAGTAAGACTCTGGCCCTCTGAGAAAAGAAATAGGCTTGTGTAAAGAAAAAAAAAACCCATCAGGATTCTCCTGAGGCCAGATGAGAAGATATTGTCCCATTATGGTGCGACAAAAACAAACAGTGTGACTGATTAGGAAAATTTAAATAAGTGATCATGCAAAGTAACAACAAGTTACTGCAAACTAACAACAAGCCAGTATGACTCTCTTTCTTTGATTGCACAAAGTTGGGAAGTAAAAAAAAAAAAAATCTGTATTTTTTTTCAGAAAATCTCTAATAATCCAGACCATTAAGAATGTTGAACTACTTAAAAACTGATTTCCTCACAAAAATGTGCCGTTAAATAAATATCACTGGCTCTGGCATGACAGAGCTAATCTGTGTTTGGACTTTTTTTTAATAAAATCACAGTTGATAAATATGTTTAAATCTAATTAAACAATTCAATTACAGAAAAAAAGCACATCAGAATTAGGTGGATAACCAACACTGCATCTTTTCAATAAGCTTGATTTCCACATTCTTATGTTTCTTTGTGAAAATAATTTGTCCTTCTCCTTTATTCCTTGAAGTGAATCTCCTGTGGGATAAATATTCGTACTGCACCTGGGGAGGGAATTGTATTAATTTTCAACAATAGCCTAATAGAAAATCCCTGTGGAAGTTACACCATGCACCAGCTTGACTTCAGGAGCCACGAATCTCTAATAGTCACTTGAGATAAGTTCTGGTTTTTGACACAACACATTGGGCCACATGCAATGTCATAGGGCTGCCTGTGGCTGTTCAGCCTCTGGGCCTTTATAAAACCACATAACTATAAAGACAATAACAAATAAAAAACTTTGGCAGTTCTTTTCTGTGTTTTTATTAAACCTACACAGAATATCAACAACAGAAAGGTTAAAAGCTTACTTCTGGAAAGAGCTCACTTTGCTTGTCTGATTCTACAAAACAAATACTTTTTTCTTATTGAAAAGTCAAAAGCTGCTTGTTGGTGCATTCGTAGGTTTAAAATGATGGGCTGGCTTGGTTTGGTGTAATTGAACAAATAGAAAATTAGAAAATGGCCTCTTTCTTACAGCACTAACATGAGTAAAATGTAAATAATAATAAAAAAGTTTAGTCGTTGAACGAGAGCATCAGCTGAGCTTCTGATGAGGACATATTATCCTTCTATAGATTCAGATTTATTCAAGTCCTGAATGGACAATTAATGTTACAGCAAGTATATACACATATGAAAAGATAAGTTAAAAAATAAAAGTCGTGTTTCTAAACTCCAAGCATTGTTTGAACAATATTTCCAAATCATATCAAATAATTTATTATGAAAACATTATAGAAAGATTTTTGAACCTAAATTTTACTAAACAGTCGATTAAATACCCATAAATTTAGCCTAGCCATTGTCATCCTACACAATTCAGCTTGATTCTCATTTTCTTTCACTGCTCTGTCTGGGATTTCTCCCATTGAACTGGATTTCAACCGGACCAAACAGCAAACAGAAGGACAAGTTGTGAACGATGTCCTCATTCACCTCTTATTGAGTCAGTTTGTTTCGTGTTATTGATTTCCTAAAGTGAGACACTAGATGAAAAACATTTATTCTGTACCCGATGAAGAAATGTCATCAATCAGTTCATTTATTAAGCAACAGTAGCATTATAACATGTCTCTTTTTAAGGGTACACAATGCACCAGATTGATCTTGGAAGCCTTGGGACTCTAATAGTCACTTGAGTTCAGCTTGGATGCTATTATATGCACAAGACAAGCGATCAGACGGGTCTAATAAGAATGATGACCGCATGTGAAGCAGCCCTTCAGGGTTCACTCCTCTGGAATTTGGATGCTATTAATCGCAGCTTTGGCATCTAATTTTTCAAACTATTAAGCGCATGTCCTAGTCTCAGAGGCAAGACAAGATTAAATAAGATAGGATGCTTTTCTCTTATTAAATGAATGAAACAGGGATTTAGGTGAGCAAAGGCAGAAACTGCTTTATTATTCATGTTCAACCCTGAGCTAAGCATGTTGAGGATGTTTAAACCAGAGCTTGTAATTTTTATCCTATAAAGTTTGAGATCTTGACGCTATTCGTCTTAGACTTTCATTTTAACGGCATACCAACAGCAAATATTCAGGGAATAAAGTTACTCGTTTCACAGGGCTATACAGTAATTGTTGTTGTTGTATAGGTTACATAACGTGAGCCCTTCTCTCCCTTGGCTTTCAGGTGCAGTTAGGGAAACGGTGTTTACCTCAGGATGTGTCATCACCCTGCAGAAGCAATAACAACAAAACAACTCATTAACCCTCTCCACAGGCTGCGCTCCATCCAGGGACTGAAGAACATTTCAACTATGGAGTTACAGCAACTTTGCAGGAATAAACTTATTTATACTGCGTTGCAATGTGTTTTATCCCTGAAACTTTTCCACATTTTATCTTGTTACTAGCAGTCTTCGTTGTATTTTATCAGGATTTTACGTGAGAGACCATCACAAAGTCGAGTAGTAAAAGTATTTGCTCCCTTACAGATTTCTTCTGTTTGTGGTCATGAAATATAATACCAGACAAAGAGAACCTGAATAAATGCAAAAAACTGTTATCAAATGATTGAAAAAATATCCAACCTAACCTTTTTCATATCTCATGACAATAAGTAGAGCTTGAAACATAAACATACCAGCAAAATGAGATCTTTGCTTTCTGGCCCAACTCTTTCTGTACCACAACAGATAATTCATTCTCAGCTTGAGAAACTGATAATCAAGCATTCAAGACAAAATCATCATCTTATCATCTTGAGAAAACAATCAATGTCTTCTTATGATAATGGGAGAAATTATCTTATCATCTTGACCAAACGGTTATCCTTATCTGATAACAAAATACGTTAATATTGAGAAAAAAAAAACTTGAGTAGAGCCTCTCTTGACTTCACTTCAATACACCTGTCTAAGAAAAACATTTAAAAGGAGGAACAGTTTATAATATGGTAAAATAACCTTAAAATATTATAAAAATGTAGTATTTAGCAGATTTTATTCAGATTTAGGTTTTTGTTTTGGTTGAGCATTCCCGCTTCTTTAGCTTATTTTACCAGTTTTAAAATTAGTGGCTTCAACAATTTTGACAGAATTAAACAAATTCAAGAAAGGCAGTTCTGTTTCAGAAGTGATTGTTTTTTTTAAAAAAAAATTAGTCTTGAAAGTTGGAATATGCGTGTGGTTTGGTCTTATGATCTGCTGAGATGTGCTATACAAATAAAATGTGATTGATTGATTGATTGATTGATTGATTGATTGATTGATTATGAATGCATGATCTCCCAGTAATTCAGCTGCACATCTTGCATTCACAACTGCTTGGGAATTCCCATGCAGCTTTATAGGACACCTCTTAGAGCCACAACGTTTCAAAGCAGGTTGATGATTTCTTTAATTCTCTGAGGACTTGTAACTTTTACTTCAGTTGTTTTCTAAGTTACAGCATCTGTTTGCACTCTTTTTTGTTGAGTTTTGAAATGAAAAGTAATTTAGTGGATCAATTCTGTGCAGAAGTCAGTTTTGGACACATGAACTCGATTCTTTTGCACCGTTGCTGAAGTGTTTTCATACAGTGTTTGGAAAAGCAACACTCAGGGGATCAGAGACAAACATAAAGCAGATATGAAAAGCTGTTGGGCTTATTAGTTTCCTTACTGTTGGTGTAGCAGCTGCTGACAGCAAAGATAGGACTCGGTTTGCAACAACAGGCATGACAGTAATCTGACAATGGATTTATTTAATCCTTTTTTTGTAAAAAATAGCACATTTATCCAACCTGCCTATTTTATTATAAGTGGATTTATTGGCTTACCTAATATGAAGTATTACTACGTCTTTCTCTTTTTTGTATTTATAGTTTCAGTGCTTGGAAACGTGGCTGTAATGGCTGTAATCTGTCTGGATCATAATCTCAGAACTCCAAAGTATGTTGCCGTTTTTAACCTTGCATTTGTGGACCTCTTAGGTAGCTGTGCTCTGGTACCAAAGGTCCTTGATATCTTTTTGTTTAATCATTATTATGTCCCCTACAACGACTGCTTGACGTTCCTTTTCTTCTGCTACACTTGCCTTTCGATGCAGGCTCTTAATCTGGTTGCTCTCTGCTACGATCGCCTGATGGCCATCATGTTTCCTCTGCACTATCATGTAAAGGTTACTCATAAGATTATGTTTTCCATGATTACCTTTTTTTGGCTGTTTGTAATAACTTGTGTTTTACTTGCAATTGGCCTTCTTACAAGGCTTTCCTTCTGCAAGTCTGTGGTCATTAACAGCTATTTCTGCGACCATGGCCAAATCTACAAGCTGGCATGCAACGACAATTTTCCTAATTTTGTGATCTCACACCTCCTTCCATGTCTGTTTCTTTGGCTTCCTCTTGTTATAATATGTTCCAGTTACATATGTATTGGATACACTTTAGCTCAGGTTGTTGCAGCTCAGGAAAGGGCGAAGGCTCTCAGAACCTGCACAGCTCATCTCTCGTTGGTAGTGATCTATTTCTGTCCAATATTGATCACGTTTACGATGGGTTCTGGCATCCATCCAAACGCCAGGATCATTAACCTGTCTTTGACCTCTGTTATTCCTCCACTGTTGAACCCAGTCATTTATGTTCTGCACACACAAGAAATAAGATCATCAATTAAAACAATACTAAAAGGAAGGAATAAATCTAAAATTATGGTGAAATAAACATTTTTGAGGCCTGTTTTCTGTTTCAAACAACAGAAGTATGTTAACATATATCATTTATTTTTGCATAAAAAAAGGACAGAGAGGCTTTATTTTAGCATTTGTTCTGAATTATGTAATCCTTTTAGCTCAGTTGTCTGTGGATGCTAACTTCTGTTTTGATATTAATAACAATCAATTTCTAGTTCTTTTCTAGTTCCTGACTGGATTTCCTGTTAAATTCCTCTTGTCTTTCAATGTCTATGCAAAGCATTTCCTAAAGATTTACTTAAAATTAAATTCAGATTTATGAAATAACCTGCTGTTTCCTCTAGAAGAAAATGTAATTTACTCTAACTGAAGATATAAAATAAAAAACCTGAATAATGAAATTATCTTTGTTTGTTTACTGGACCCATTTACAGTATTTCGTATTGGATTAACATTAACATTAACATTTTTATGGTGTCTTATTGCTCTAAAAACGTTGATATTGACAATATTGTACAATAATGATATTTTTGATTGCCTGAAAGTTTGCAATATTAGCTTAGCACTAAAGGCTATTGTGCTTCATATGAATTTTATATTATTAAAACACTGTTTGTTTTACCGACATATATTTGAAACTGTCTCCTCTTCAGAAAATATTGCCTATTTTTTTTTCTCACAGTGACATTAAATCAACTGTTTTGCAGCTTATTCTATGAGAGAACAAGGTTGAAATCTTTATTTGATCAAAACAGAGCAACACAACCAGTTGACGTGCTTCTGTAGAAAATAATTTCTCTTCAAATGGCTTTGAAACCTTCATTAATGAAACTTAAAATAGTTGCAACTTCTGCAGTAAAGGGTGGAGGTGTTAGCATGATCTGTTAGCATTTATGGCTTGATCAACAAATGGAAAATAATTTTCCACTTTGGACACATTTAGGGCAAATTGACCAGTGAGTCGTTCTGTTTCCTTCTCTAGCTCTAACATAAAAGTATTATCATAGATACTTTCATTTTCTTGGCAAATTAATTAACAGTACCTAATAACTAATTACGATTAACTAATAGTAATTACTTCAAATAATTTGAACAACCATGTCAAAATCTTACCAAATTTGTTTATTTTTTATGCAACTGTGAGAAAATATTTCTGAACTGAAGTTGATTTCTGAAGATTATTTCAAACCTACTTGGCATTTTGTGATTTACATTGGGGTTCTGAGGCCAATTTTAGGGACTGGGTCAAAGGTGTGCCAGTAATTGAAACAAGAGCACTAAGCAGGCTGTAGATCCATCTTACTAAATCAGTTTAAATGTGAAGGAAGTTGATCCTATAATCTAGCAACAATTTATAATGCCTAAGCAGTGTTGTGGTCAAGATCACCTAACCTGAGACCAAGACAAGACCAAGACTAGAGTGTATCGAGACCGAGACAAGACCAAGACTTTTAGGGTCCGAGACCAAGTCAAGACCAAGACCGAGGGGAGTCGAGACCGAGTCAAGACCAAGACCAGCGGCCCGCACTACATGACACAATAAAATGCAAAATATGATCAAAATTGCTTCTCAAACTGATCTGAAAGATCCATATTCCCATAAAAACACCTAGATATTAAATACTTAATACATTTTACCAATATTAAATATTCCATTTATGTGCTAAAAAGTGTGATGGTCTCGTGCCATCCCTAAAAACATAACTTCCTGGGCATTTGCCCATATTGCTCATATAAGAAACCACCACTGTTGCATCATTAATTGCTATCAATTGAGGCAATGCCCTGACGGTAAATAACGCTCAACTACCAACACTGACCAAGGAGCAACAAGCAAGAAGTAACCAAACAGAAGGCGCTCATCGTGACTGTTTTCACTCTCTATCCCAGTACATGAAGCCAGGTAGTCTGACACCATGGCACACATTACAGCTGCCACTGTGAACGAAAACAAAGAGCAATGTGCATTCTCTGCATGCTCTTTCGTTCTTATGTTTTAGTTATTTGTTATTTTAAAAAATATCAACGTACATAATTAAAATAATAACAGCTACTGCAGTGTACGCAGAGCATTACAAGAACAAAGAATGGGTGTTCTGTCAGGTCAGATCGTCATATGCTTAGCACGAACTCACGGCTATATCTGTCAGACACCATAAGATTTCATTTAATCAGCAACATAGAATCATGACGTAGCTCGTCATACACTTTGTTAATAATAGTTGTGTGGCATCCTGACTTAGCGGTTAAGTAGGTTAATGAGTTTTACACGGGTGTGTGTTGTAGCTGACTCCAGCTGCAGCCAGACCCTGCTTAAATACACATTGAAACCACGACAACATATAACGCATGTATATCTATATAGTTATCATTGTAAACAATTTAATGACTTATTTTCGCCATAACTTGTTGCGTATGGTGAACTGACAACTCGTCTGACGGTCGGACTTTTTAATGCGCATGCATGGTACTCACTG
>NW_015113126.1:116215-118708 GCF_001443285.1 Poecilia latipinna | reverse complement strand
ACAATTTAATTACTTATTTTCATCATAACTTGTTGCATATGCTGCATGTATGCTATTCTGACAGAGAACAACGGCTCTCAGCGACACTCCAGTCCTAACTAATAAGTAAAGAGCCGTGCAGAAGAATGGGACTGTTTCTGAATGTCGCATCAATATATTGCAGACTTTTGGACACAGCATTGTCCCATATATGCGACAAGTCAGTCAACACCTCCGCACAATAATTCAGGCAGTGAGTGACTTTTTTCATCACAAATTCTTATGTGTCTCTGTACAGCTAGCTTTACTAACATCACGGTAACGGAACTTACCTTCTTTGAGCTACTTTTCTAAGTGACGAAAAAAGTTAGATGTTGTCTCCACCGTCTGTGAAAGCGAAGCGCTGCTGAGTTAGCTGTGGCCATCGCATTTCTTACTATTTATGCAGCGCTATTATATTACTGACGATTAGACAAACATTTTCTCCCGCTGAGAGAAAACCACTGCGCATGTCCTGGAGCGCCGCGCGCGAGTGAAAGGTGGGGAGGGGGGAGAAACAGAAACACGTAGTTGCTTGGATTTTAATCGGTGCGTTTTGCATCCACAGAAAACAAAGATGTTAACAAATAAACTGGACAGAATGCTGTACGTTTAGTGATATTTTCACAGTTGCAATCTCGACTAGTCTTGAAATAAAATGCTGAGACCATCAAAAAATGGTCTCGACACCAAGACCGATCTCGAGTACTACAACACTGGCCTAATGTTTTATAAGTTAAAACAGATGAGATGAGAATGAATACACTTACTGAATTTATCTGATTGGAGAGAGAGGTCAGTCTAATGTGTTTGATATGAAAGTTCTTCAATCATCATCTCACTACCACTAATGTGATTTATTTATTTTTAAAAGTTTCAAGTCTGAGCATGTGCTTGGTTTCTACAACAAACGTATTTCCACTCCCGGTAACCAAACTTTGAGCTTCTGTAAAGCTGACACAAGGGAACAAACCTCAACTCTTATAAGTCAGAGAAGAGAAGCAGTGTTTCCATTTCAGTTGCTCTCCTCTGAACAAAGCTTGTCGAAGTAGAAAAGACTTGAAGCGAGTAGATGGAACTTTTCAATCCAGCTCTTGAGGAAAACATCACCTTTGTCCGTCCTGCATATTTTATCATAACAGGTTTTATTGGCATTCCTAACGTGAACTTCTACTTTGTCTTTCTGTTGTTTGTTTATGTTCTTTCAGTGGTAGGAAATGGAACTGTGTTGACTCTCATAATTGTGGATCATACTCTGAAAGGTCCGAAATACGTTGCAGTTTTCAGTCTCGCTCTAACTGACATCTTAAGCAGCACAGCTTTTTTACCAAAAATCATTGACATCTTCCTTTTCAATCATCGCTATATTTCGTACAATGAATGCTTGACCTTCATGTTTTTTGGCTTTACACTACCTGCAATGCAATCCTTTAACCTGGTGGCACTGTCTTATGATAGACTGATGGCGATCATGTACCCTCTGCACTACCAAGTGAAAGTGACCCAAAGGTTTATGATCAATTTGATCGCCTTTTTGTGGATTTTTTCCATCACTCTTATCCTCATTCTTGTTGGCTTCATCACAAGATTGTCATTCTGTAAGTCTGTGGTTATTAACAGCTACTTCTGTGACCATGGCCCTGTGTACAGACTGGGCTGTAACGATGTTTCCCCCAGCCGTGTAATTGGTGTTTTGTGTCCCGTTATTATGCTTTGGCTTCCTCTAGCATTTATCCTAGCAACTTACTGCTGTATTGTTTATGCTTTGTCAAAAATTTCAACAGCGCAGGAACGAAGAAAGGCTTTTAAGACTTGCACAGGACATCTTTCATTAGTGACCATTTATTTTCTCCCCGTTTCTCTTGTTTTTGGAATNATCATTGTAAACAATTTAATGACTTATTTTCGCCATAACTTGTTGCGTATGGTGAACTGACAACTCGTCTGACGGTCGGACTTTTTAATGCGCATGCATGGTACTCACTGCATGTATGCTATTCTGACAGCGTATGGTAATCTGACAGAACAATGTGACACTCCAGTCCTATCTAATAAGTAAAGTGCCGTGCAGAAGAATTGGACTGTTTCTGAATGTCACATCACTATATTGCAGACTTTTGGACACAGCGTTGACCCATATATGCGACAAGTCAGTCAAAAACACGTAATTGCTTGGATTTTAATTGGTGCGTTTTGCATCCACCGAAAACAAAGATGTTAACAAATAAACTGGACAGAATGCTGTACGTTTAGTGATATTTTCACAGTTGCAATCTCGACTGGTCTTGAAATAAAATGCTGAGACCATCAAAAAATGGTCTCGACACCAAGACCGATCTCGAGTACTACAACACTGGCCTAATGTTTTATAAGTTAAAACAGATGAGATGAGAATGAATACACTTACTGAATTTATCTGATTGGAGAGAGAGGTCAGTCTAATGTGTTTGATATGAAAGTTCTTCAATCATCATC
>NW_015113126.1:108964-110297 GCF_001443285.1 Poecilia latipinna | reverse complement strand
GGCTCTTAATCTGGTTGCTCTCTGCTACGATCGCCTGATGGCCATCATGTTTCCTCTGCACTATCATGTAAAGGTTACTCATAAGATTATGTTTTTCCTGATTGCATCTTTCTGGTTCTTTGCAATAATAGCTGTTCTCACTGCAGTTGGTCTTCTTTCTAGACTTTCCTTCTGCAGGTCTGTGGTTATTAACAGCTATTTCTGCGACCATGGCCTGATGTTTGAGCTTGCATGCAATGACAATTTTCCCAGTATAATCATTAGTTTTATTTTGCCGGTTTTTATTCTTTGGCTTCCCATGATTTTCATCTTATCCAGCTACATTTGCATTGCCATTGCTTTATTTAGAGTGGCTGTAGTTAAAGAAAGAGTAAAGGCACTAAAAACCTGCACAGGTCATCTTTCATTAGTGGCAATCTATTTCATCCCAATATTAATCACTTTTACCATAGGTGCAGAGATACATCCAAATGCCAGGATCATTAACCTGTCTTTGACCTCAGTATTCCCACCCATGTTGAACCCAATTGTTTATGTTTTACATACACAAGAAATTCGATTATCAATTAAAAGAATACTAAAATTTACACAGCGAGACAAAGTTATGGCTAAGTGAGATCCAGTTACATTATTATGTAAACATGTAAATGCTGTACATTTTATCATGATTGCATGTGAGACAAATAAAAAGAGAGTTTATCCAAACACAGGTTGTTATGTTTCAGTTTGGTATTTTTGGCACTCTTGGGGCTCCGTAGAATGAGTTAAACCTCATCTAAATGGCACTGCCTGAGTATTACTGCTGACAATGTGTATTATACAACATATCCATCTTCTGATAGCATCATGTCTCAAAGCTCTAAAAACTTCAGAATGGTTTCCTGAACATAGCAATAGTGCATTGTACTCCAGTAATGACCTCCGACCTTTAATCAGATACAAGCAAAGTGTATCTGATAAAATAGTCAGAAAAGGTTTGCAAGAACACAACCACTTTGGTAGCATTAAACCATCCAAGTATTTGAGGAGGAAAGTTTATCATGTTTTTGAAGAAAAGAAGCCACCGATGATTCGGTGGAATATATATTAACCTCTGACCTTTCAGCACCTCAGGGACTTTGTTAGTAGACCTAGCTTCTGATGCTTGAAACTTTTCAAAGACACATAAGAAAGAGCACCAGAGCAAAAAGATGAAGAGCATGCATTTATATACATAATCTTTGATTGCAATGCTTTTTCCTAATCCATTTTTTAAACTGATTATTATTCTTAGTTTATCATGTTTTAAGAGAATCCTATCTTAGTTCTTATGAGAAATAAATGTCTTTGGTAA